>NC_084562.2:13782500-13882500 GCF_033978685.3 Nerophis lumbriciformis | reverse complement strand
TCCAACCAACCTTGCGTCGTAACTTCCGGTTTCTTCCGACCAAAAAATATGTATTAATCGAACACATTTTTATTGCTATCGATTATGTCTATCGCGATATACAGACATGGTCAAAAGTGTACATACACTTGTAAAGAACTGGGTTTACAATCATTTCTACAACTCTTATTTTTTTGTGATAGAGTGATTGGAGCACATTCTTGTTGGTCACGAAAAAACATTCATGAAGTTTGGTTCTTTTATGAATTTATTATGGGTCTACTGAAAATGTGAGCAAATCTGCTGGGTCAAAAGTATACATACAGCAATGTTAATATTTGGTTACATGTCCCTTGGCAAGTTTTACTGCAATAAGGCGCTTTTGGTAGCCATCCACAAGCTTCTGGTTGAATTTTTGACCACTCCTCTTGACAAAATTGCTGCAAAATTGTTAGCCATTCCTTTACCACTTTTGACATGTGTTTGGGGTCATTGTCCTGTTGGTACACCCAAATACGCTCAAGACCCAATCTCCGGGTTGTCCTGAAGAATTTGGAGGTAATACTTCTTTTTTCATTGTCCCATTTACGCTCTGTAAAGCACCAGTTCCATTGGCAGCAAAACAGGCCCAGAGCATAATACTACCACCACCATACTTGACGGTAGGAATGGTGTTCCTGGGATTAAAGGCTTCACCTTTTCTCCTTCAAACATATTGCTGGGTATTGTGGCCAAACAGCTAAATTTTTGTTTCATCTGACCACAGAACTTTCCTCCAAAAGGTCTTATCTTTAAGCATGTGATTTTCTTTACAAGTATATGTAAACTTTTGCCACGACTGTACAGTATATTGATATAGTTTCAACGGCCCAGCCCTAGGCTGTTACAAAAATAGTAACTATTCAACTTTTGTCCAGTTTAAAGGGGAACATTATCACCAGACCTATGTAAGCGTCAATATATACCTTGATGTTGCAGAAAAAAGACCATATATTTTTTTAACCGATTTCCGAACTCTAAATGGGTGAATTTTGGCGAATTAAACGCCTTTCTATTATTCGCTCTCGGAGCGATGACGTCACGTTGTGACGTCACATCGGGAAGCAATCCGCCATTTTCTCACTTTCGTCGGTGTGTTGTCGGAGGGTGTAACAACACGAACGGGGACGGATTCAAGTTGCACCAGTGGCCCAAAGATGCGAAAGTGGCAAGAAATTGGACGAAATGTGTTCAAAATACGAGGCTGTGGGGAAAGCCGACGAAATGGTCAGTCGTTTGTTCCGCACACTATACCGACGAAAGCAATGCTACGACAGAGATGGCAAGAATGTGTGGATATCCTGCGACACTCAAAGCAGATGCTGACATCAACTCCAAAACTGGACAGATCAGCTTTCAGGAAAAGAGAGCGGATGAGGGTATGTCTACAGAATATATTAATAGATGAAAATTGTATTCATTACTCGTGGATTTACGTAAATTATTATACATAAACTATATTTACCAATAATTTAGCTTAAAAACATTTATTTGTTTCAATCATTCGAGTACATTCGGGTAGTCTTGTGTAATGCAGTATTTTGTATCTATTTAGGTATGGTTAACCTGAGTGCTGAAATCGTGGAAAAAAATATATGTTCTTAGCGCGCCTGAAATGGGCTGTCTGCACTCTCAAAGTGCATGTTGTTGTCAAATGTATTTCATATGCTGTAAACCTAGTTCATAGTTGTTAGTTTCCTTTAATGCCAAACAAACACATACCAATCGTTGGTTAGAAGGCGATCGCCGAATTCGTCCTCGCTTTCTCCCGTGTCGCTGGCTGTCGTGTCGTTTTCGTCGGTTTCGCTTGCATACGGTTCAAACCGATATGGCTCAATAGCTTCAGTTTCTTCTTCAATTTCATTTTCGCTACCTGCCTCCACACTACAACCATCCGTTTCAATACATGCGTAATCTGTTGAATCGCTTAAGCCGCTGAAATCCGAGTCTGAATCCGAGCTAATGTCGCTATAGCTTGCTGTTCTTTCCGCCATGTTTGTTTGTATTGGCATCACTGTGTGACGTCACAGGAAAATGGACGGGTGCTTATAACGATGGTTAAAATCAGGCACTTTGAAGCTTTTTTTTAGGGATATTGCGTGATGGGTAAAATTTTGAAAAAAAACTTCGAAAAATAAAATAAGCCATTGGGAACTGATTTTTAATGGTTTTAACCCTTCTGAAATTGTGATAATGTTCCTTTTTAAAGCAAGGACGGGCTAAGTGTCAATAAAAACAAGTCATCAAAATAGCAGCAATAAAAACACAACACCAAAGCTATTTAGCGCCCTTGAATATGTGTGTGATATAAAGCAGCACACAGGTATAGACAACGTTTATCTGGCTGATGAAATTATTATTAAAACATTTTTTTACACGACTTCTCTCTGTTGTTAGCGAGCTAGCTAACATGCTAACTAGCTTAGCGAGGAGCAGCGCCAACAGGATTAGTGCTTAACATCTTCAAAAATACTTGTAAAAGTAGACCAGTACCTTCATCAAAATATCGTTGCTGCTCCTCGGCGCTCGTGGCCTGAATGATTAATCACTCTGCGCTGTGGAAAAAAAAAGAAAAAAAAAGATATGCTTTTTTTAATGCAGGGATCACATGATCAGCCGACATCCATTCGCTCGCCGACCAAGCCTCAATCTTGTTCAGTCAGCCGGTGAGTAACAGAACGTGAGACTTTTCAAGTCCTTTGATGGCGTTTTTATTGATTCACTTTTCTCATCAAGATGTTGAGCGTGGTTATACTTCCCTAGCCTGCTTTTTGCATTTTATTTTCTGTAATAATCCTCACACAGCTTGAATGCTCACTGTGGTTTTAAATCTCGCATTATGTTCAGTGGCAATCAGTCAGTGGTTTGAATATACGTGTCCTTTTTAATCTGGACATCTGATTGCTCTCGGCCGCGCTCCCTTTATTGGCAAGTGTAATTTACTTTAACGAGCAGTGGTGCATACAAATCTGGTGGTAAACGAGAATATGTGCGAATTGACAAAGGTTTTCAGGGTTCGACGCCTGGCTCGGACATAGAACATAGAAAAATTATGGAATCAGAACACTCGGACAGGGGTCCGCAACCCAAAACGTTGAAAGAGTCATACTGGACCAAAAGTACAAAAACAAAATCTGTCTGAAGCCGCAAAAAAATTAAAGTTTTACACATGATGTAAGTGTCTATATTAGCTATATTCATACTTGCCAACCTTGAGACCTCCGATTTCGGGAGGTGGGGGGGGCGGGGCGGGGGGCCTGGTTGGGGGCGTGGTTAAGAGGGGAGGAGTATATCTACAGCTAGAATTCACCAAGTCAAGTATTTCATATATACACACATATACATATATATATATATATATATATATATATATATATATATATATATATATATATATATATATATATATATATATATATATACACACATGTACATATATATATATATATATATATATATATATATATATATATATATATATATATATATATATATATATATATATATATATATATATATAGAAAAAATAAATACTTGAATTTCAGTGTTCATTTATTTACACATATACACACACATAACACTCATTTACTCATTGTTGAGTTAAGGGTTGAATTGTCCATCCTTGTTCTATTCTCTGTCACTATTTTTCTAACCATGCTGAACACCCTCTCTGATGATACATTGCTGTGTGGCACGCACAAAAGTGCTTTCATCAAATGCACTAGATGGCAGTATTGTCCTGTTTAAGAGTGTCACAATATTGCTGTTTACAGCAGACGAACTGCTTTACGGTAGACAAAAATGTGACTGCTGTTGTTGTGTGTTGTTGCCGCGCTGGGAGGACGTTAATGACACTGCCTAACAATAAACCCACATAAGAAACCAAGAACTCGCCCTCTATCATTCTACAGTTATAACGTGATTGGGCAGGTACGCTGATTATATTGTGGGAAAGCGGACTCAGGTCCGCATGGACCTGAGTCCGCCTGAATTTTGGGAGATTTTCAGGAGAAAATGTGTCCCGGGAGGTTTTCGGGAGACGCGCTGAATTTCGGGAAACTCCTGGAAAATCCGGGAGGGTTGGCAAGTATGGCTATATTAGTCTACTATCAAAATGACTATGTGTCGCAAGTTGATGCAAATCTTCGTTGACAGAAATGTTGAAATGTAATATTTATTATACACATTTTTACAACATTGGAAAACATTACTAAAACGGAGGGTGTGCTAACTCCTGGAAAATACTGCCTTAGAATGACCAAAGGTATAGATGTGTGTATTCAAGATGAATGAAACGGAAACTACAAATTAAATGAGCTCAAATATACCTACAAACGAGGCCTAATGATGCAATATGTACATACAGCTAGCATAAATTGCATGTTAGCATCGATTAGCTTGCAGTCACGCAGTAACCAAATATGTCTGATTAGCACTCTGCACAAGTCAATAGCATCAACAAAGCTCACTTTTGAGGATTCACGCACAGCATAAAATGTTTGGTGGACAAATAGAGACAAAGAAGGAGTGGCATGAAACACGTCTTTCTGTGGCAGCATCAAGGAAAGCTGTACATGTAAACAAACTACGGTGCGTTCAAGGACTTCCGAAATTAGGACAAAATGGCACGCGCCAAATACTCTCATTAGTGAAGCATGTTTCCATAAACAGTAGGGTTTTTAACAATTAGGGAGGTTTGTGTCATGTTTGTCCTCCTACATTAACCATATTAAAAAAAATATATATTTTTCCTCATCATTTTCCATTTTCATACATTTTTTTAAAAGATCCAGGGAGCTACTAGGGCGGCGCTAAAGAGCTAGGAGGATGTTCATTTAATTCTTAAGTTTTGTCGAACAGACGCAAAACCATAGTTATTTCAAGTTGCAAATGTCTGGCTTTAAGAAAGACTAAAATAAATCAACAAAATAAAAATTGTGGTAGTCATAAACAGTTTAATTTTTAGAATAAGAAGAGTAAAAAATGATAGAATCACTCAATTCTGAATGCAAAATATGAAATCATTAAACACAAAGGCTGTTAAGAGGTTCCTTTTTTTAACGGGACGGCGTGGCGCAGTGGAAGAGTGGCCGTGCGCAACCCGAGGGTCCCTGGTTCAATCCCCACCTAGTACCAACCTCGTCATGTCCGTTGTGTCCTGAGCAAGACACTTCACCCTTGCTCCTGATGGGTGCTGGTTAGCGCCTTGCATGGCAGCTCCCTCCATCAGTGTGTGAATGTGTGTGTGAATGGGTAAATGTGGAAGTAGTGTCAAAGCGCTTTGAGTACCTTGAAGGTAGAAAAGCGCTATACAAGTACAACCCATTTATCATTATTTATCATTTAACCATATTTTCCAGACTATAAGGCGGACTTAAAATCTTTTTTTTTCTTCTCAAAACTCAATATTATAATACGGAATAATTTTGGTTGAGTTTACCTACCTTGAAGCTATTTTATTTGGTACATGGTGTAATGATAAGTGTCCAGTAGATGGCAGTCAAACATAAGAGAAACGTGTAGACTGCACTATGATGGGTCTCAAGTAAACACCAACATTTTAAATGTTCCATTGAAAATATAGAACATTACACACGGCGCTCAAAAATCCATCACAATATTTTACTACGACTTTGGTAAGCTATGAAGCCACACCGCTTGATGGGTTGTACTGTGCTTCAACATAAGAGTATTATTATGGTGTGTGTATAAGGTAAGACATATTATCTGGCGTTTTGTTTCGCAAAATTATGCATAAGCAACTTTTCTTACCTTCTGGTACATGCTGATCTGTATTTGGGATCTGCATAAATCCTTAAAAATTGCGTACGTCCGCTGTAGTCGATAAGCTTCTCCTTTTTCTCTATCTTCTTGTTATGGGACATGCATCCTCCGCTGTTGCCATTTCTAATAAAAAGTAGAGTAAAGTTCTTACTTATATCTGTCAGTAAACTCGCCATGAAAGCGCTAAAACATACCGGTGTAGTAAGTTTACATTATTCACCCAAGTTATTAGAGAGTTTCGGTCGGACGTTTTTTTACGGGACACATTTGTTGTTGTTGCACTAGTGAGCCTCGGATGAGGAGATGCTGCTCCCTTATTGATTTAAGTTGTCACGTGGGGGGGTCGCAGCGTGCTGCGGGGTTGTTCTTCCAACGCAAAAATGGCTCCGGACGACAGCGTGAAGGTAGGCAAGGATTTATTAACATAAATCACGCACTACCACAAACATAAACAATACAACAACAAGAAAAAAAGGTAAGCGTGCCTAAAACGCAAGTGAGGCTAATCTTTAGCAGAAGCTATGGCATGGACAGGGAAACTTACTTGGTCAGAGCAAGACATAAACCGGTGTGACATCAAAACAACGCAGGCAGAACGAGTGATGAACAAAAGGTAGGCTTACATAACAGTGACATGATTGGTGACAGGTGTGTGTGAGTCCGAACGTGAAACAGGTGCGTGACGTGACAGGTTAAAAATAATGGTTGCTATGGTGACAAACAAACAAAAGTGCACAAAAAGTCCAAAAACAAAACCGAACATGACTAAAACAAAACATGATCACACAGACACGACATAAGTAAAGCTTGAATGTCATTAAAACAGTTAGCTCCATCTTTTGACACTTCTTCCACTCCCGTCCTTGCACGCTACACCGCTACAACAAAGATGACGGGGAGAAGACGCTGCCGAAGGTGAGTCACATAAATAAGACCGCCCACAAAACGACGCATCCTGAAGAGACGCTCAGAAAGCGGTTTGAAGATGATCTGCAAAACATAATCTATGAAACATTTTGACAAAGAACCATCATCACATGTTATGTAGACCACAAGATAGTGTTTTACATTTAGAAAAAAATCATAATACGACCTCTTTAATGCGCCTTTTGTATGAAAATAGACCTGAATAGACCCGCTCATCGGCAGTGTGCCTTCTAATCCGGTGCGTCCTATGGTCCGGAAAAATACGGTACTACAAAATTCGCATTTGTGTTGCTTAAGATGGTCCGAGTCCAATTTCGATCTCGATCGGAGGTCCCAAATTCTGTCAATTGTCGTTTAGCTCCTTGCACATTGCAGGCAGCCAGGCCATTGTCACTAACAAAGTGTGAACATGAATCCTGCTGACAGACAGACAATCAGGGTATAAAGTTAAAACAACAACAAAAATCAATTCAATATCCTGGTGGTATATTGCAGGTGAGTGATATCCGGCTGTTGTTGCAAAGCACCTTGTATGTCTTGTTTTAAGTGCGGTGCTCAGTCTTTATAGTGCATGTGCACAACACATTTGTTGTTATAATAACTCAGAGGGAAAGCAGAATGCTGGTGACCTGAGGGAAGAAGCCTCTTCCAGTTCAGTGCTCCATCATCTCCTATTTCGGCAGTGGCCGTGGTGTCTGCTCCATGTAGGCTGCGGTGGAAGCGTCCTCCACAAACAGCTGTGTTTTCTTTAAGTGTGCAATTAGTTGGGGGTGTAGTGCAATCCTGCTTGGGATTCTGCCGGTTGAAAATACACTCGGTGCTCAAAAAAACGTTCACCTCTTTACAGCGGGTGACGCTTTCGCCCAGCTGGAGCTGCCAGGCCGAGAAACACTGCAGTCCAAGCCACAGGAACATACAGGTAATGAATCGCATTATTTTTGTTAAAAAACGTTTTTTAGGAACTCAGATCAGTTGTTCTTAAACCAATCTATTTGGTGTAACATTGCTCTAACACGCCAATGTTTCTGGATTTTTTTTTAACCTTATTACCACAATTTGGAACGTATCCTATCATTCACAATCCTTATGTGAGACAAGCAGGTCTCTCTTTTTGGTTGCCTTCTAAATCGTAAAAAAACAAAAAAAACAGCTAACAAGAGACGGCTAACAACGCAGGTAATGGAGATTACCGTATTTTTCGGACTATAAGGTGCACTTAAAATTCTTTCATTTTCTCAAAAATCGACAGCGCGCCTTATAACCCGGTGCGCCTAATGTACGGCATCCTTTTGGGTGTGCTCACCGACCTCGAAGCTATTTTATTTGTTACGTGGTGTAATGATAAGTGTGACCAGTAGATGGCAGTCACACATAAGATACGTGTAAACTGCTGGATGACGCCAGTAAACAACACCAAAACTTTGAATGTTCCATTGAGAATATAGAACATTACACACGGCGCTCAAAAATCTGTCAAAATGTTTTTAGTACGAATTCGATAAGCTATGAAGCCGCAGCGCTTGAAGGATTGTCGGCGCATTACACATACGAGTATTATTATGGTGTGTGTATAAGGACCGCAAAATGACACCTATAAGCAGACATTATCTACCGTTTTGTTTTGCAATATTATGCAAAACCAACTTTTCTTACCTTCTGGTACCTGCTGATGTGTATTTGGGGTCTGCATAAGTCCGGAAAATTTGAGTGCGTCCGCCATTGTAGTCCGTGGCGACAATGTAGTCGATAAGCTTCTTCTTGTCATGTCGGTGTAATCATGTTTTGTTTTAGTCATGTTTTGTTTAGTTATTGGACTCTTTAGTTTCTGGCTTTTCACTCCCTGGTCTTGTTTCCATAGTTACCCATTAGTTTCACCTGTTTCACGTTTGGACTCATTGTGCACTCTTGTTTGTCACCATAGCAACCCATTAGTTTTCACCTGTCACGTCACGCACCTGTTTCACGTTTTGAGTCACGCACCTGTTTTCACTAATCATGTCTGTAGTATTTAAGTTCATTGTTTTCAGTTTGTCGTTCTGGTGACATCCCGCATTCTTAACCCTGTCACACTGTGTCTACCTCTGCGCACTTCATGCCATGTCCAAGTAAGTTTTTTCTATTAATGCCACAGTTAGTGTTTTTGTTTAATTGTTCACAGTTTTTTTTGCCCACGTGCAAGTCCTTTTGTTTCGTTAGTCAAGTTTGTACATCCGCCTTGAGCGCACCTTTTGTTCCTTTGAGTGTTATTATTAAATATGTATTTACCTTCACGCCATGACCAGTCCAGCTTTACTTGCATTTCGGGAAAACAAACACACCATAGTCCACGTCTTGACACTTCTTTTTCTCTACCTTCTTGTGTGGCATTCATCTTCTGTTTCCCTTTCTAATATAAGTAGCGTAAAGTTCTTACTTATATCTGTCAGTAAACAACCTATCAAAGTGCTAATAACTGTATTCCCTCCATCCATCCATTGTCTACCGCTTGTCCCGTTCTGAGTCGTGGGGGGTGCTGGAGCCTATCTCAGCTGCATTCGGGCGGAAGGCGGGATACACACGTGGACAAGTCGCCACCTCATCGCAGGGCCAACACAGATGGACCAGTGGTTCTTAACCTTGTTGGAGGTACCGAACCCCACCAGTTTCATATGTGCATTCACCAAACCCTTCTTTAGAGAAAAATAAAATGTTTTTTTTTTCAAATTCAAGACAAAGTTATATGTTTTTGGTAACACTTTAGTATGGGGAACATATTCTAAGTAACAAAGACTTAATTTAGAGTTATTTGGTTAGGGTTAGGGTTAGGGTTAGAGGGTTAGGGCCAGGGTTAGAAGGTTAGGATTATAATAAGGCCATGCCAAATAAGGTATTAATAAGTACTTAATAATGACTAGTTAAGAGCCAATATGTTACTAATTTGCATGTTAATAAGCAACTAATTAATGGTGAATATGTTCCCCATACTAAAGTGTTACCATGTTTTTTTACTGGTGCACAAAATGAACCGTGCATGAACATCACCTTGTTCAAAGAACAAAACCAACACAGTGCATAAACTCACAACAAATTACACACCTGCAAATCAGTGTGACTTCTGCTGTTGCCGTATCCGTAATACGCCGATAGGGAAAACATTTTATTTACACGATGAGTCAGGTGTGTATTGACCTTCACCGAACCCCTGAGCCCGACTCACCGAACCCCTAGGGTTCGATCGAACCCAGGTTAAGAACCACGGAGATAGACAGAAAACATTCACACTCACATTCACACACTAGGGACCATAACGGGGAGAACATGCAAACGCCACACAGAAAGACCCCGAGCTTGGAGATCGAACCCAGGACCTTCTTATTGTGAGGCACACGCACTAACCCCAAGCTTCTGTCTTTGGCGCATTGATTTCCATACTTGCCAACCTTGAGACCTCTGAATTCGGGAGATGGGGTACATATTTTCAAGTATTTCTTATATATATATATATATATATATATATATATATATGTGTATGTATGTATGTATATATATATATATATATATATATATATATATATATATATATATATATATATATATATATATATATATATATATATATATAAATAATCTGTTCATGAATGAGTATATCCGTTCGGCCACCGTGTTCAATGATCTACAAAATGTGCAGGCAGCATACCCCTTCCCCTTCGAGCTGTCCTGGATGAACTGAAATTATTTTTTCCAATCATTTCGGAACTTGCAAGCGTACTTCTTCTTCTTACTCGTCGTCGCCATGTCTCTTCTTCGTTCTTCTGCTTCGTCTCTGTTATGTTTTTGAACATTACTACTTGCCGTCGTTTTGAAGCAATGCATGATGGAAATTCGGATGTTGTGTGTGTCAGTGTATTAACGTGCCAGCTGGAATAAACACACGCTGAGAAGTAGCTCCGTGCATGCCTACTTTATGGGTTATAGATAAACCTATGGATAACGGAGACATATATAGTAGTCTCCTTTTCAGGTGAGAGAGGACGCTAAAGGCAGTGCCTTTAAGACACGCCACCAATATTGTTGTCTGGGTGGAAATCGGGAGAAATTCGGGAGAATGGTTGCCAAAGGGAGATTTTCGGGAGGGGCACTGAAATTCGGGAGTCTCCCGGGAAAATCGGGAGGGTTGGCAAGTATGTTGATTTCACCGAGCGCATAGCAACAATCGCTATCCAATTTTTCGGACTTTAAGGCGTGCTTAAAATCCTATAATGTTCTCAAAAATCAACAGCGCCCTTTATAACCCAGTGCGCCTAATGTACAAATGAATTCTGGTTGTGCTTACCAAACTTAAAGCAATTTTATTTGGTACATGGTGTAATGATAAGCGTGACCAGTAGATGGCAGTCATACATAAGAGATACGTGTGCGCTGCCTGTTCAATAAATGACGTTGGCAAGTACAAGTTAGCGAGCAATAGCAAAACTTTGAAGTTTCATTGAGAATATAGAACATTGAACATCAGTCAATCTGTCATTTAAAGGCTCACTGAAACCCACTACTACCGACCACGCAGTCTGATAGTTTATACATCAATGATGAAATATTAACATTGCAACACATGCCAATACGGCCGGGTTAGCTTACAAAAGTGCAATTTTAAATTTCGCGCAAAATATCCTGCTGAAAACGTCTCGGTATGATGACGTCAGCGCGTGACGTCACGGATTGTAGAGGACATTTTGGGACAGCATGGTGGCCAGCTATTAAGTCGTCTGTTTTCATCGCAAAATTCCACAGTATTCTGGACATCTGTGTTGGTGAATCTTTTGCAAATTGTTCAATGAACAATGGAGACAGCAAAAAAGAAAGCTGTAGGTGGGAAGCGGTGTATTGCGGGCGGCTGCAGCAACACAAACACAGCCGGTGTTTCATTGTTTACATTCCCGGAAGATGACAGTCAAGCTTTACCATTGGCCTGTGGAGAACTGGGACAACAGAGACTCTTACCAGGAGGACTTTGAGTTGGATGCGCAGACGCGGTACCGTGAGTACGCATGCAGCTGCGGCTTCCAAACATTTGACCGCTTGCCCGTACGTGCGTGCCGCTATGTGCGTGTCAAGTACGTAACTTTGGGGACTTTAGGGAAATATATGTGCTGTATGAACTTTGGGGAGGTGAATGGTACTTTGGGCTGTGAGATTGAGTGTCTTGTGCAGGTGTTTGAGTTGTATTGGCGGGTTATATGGACGGGAGGGGGGGGGGGTGTTTGTTATGCGGGATTAATTTGTGGCATATTAAATATAAGCCTGGTTGTGTGCCCTCTTGTCCTTCACTCTCACTTTCCTCATCCACGAATCTTTCATCCTCGCTCAAATTAATGGGGAAATCGTCGTTTTCTCGGTCCGAATCGCTGTCGCTGCTGGTGGCCATGATTGTAAACAATGTGCAGATGTGAGGAGCTCCACAACCTGTGACGTCACGCTACTCGTCTGCTACTTCCGGTACAGGCAAGGCTTTTTTATCAGCGACCAAAAGTTGCGAACTTTATCGTCGATGTTCTCTACTAAATCCTTTCAGCAAAAATATGGCAATATCGCGAAATGATCAAGTATGACACATAGAATGGACCTGCTATCCCCGTTTAAATAAGAAAATTGCATTACAGTAGGCCTTTGATAAATTCAAATACAAATAAGGCAACAAGAGAAGTATTCCAAACTTCTCTTTTGGAAAGTAAATCTGAACAGCAGATATGGGCATCTACATCAACTATATGATTTGCCTGAGAAGCTGGACAGGACAAAAACAGAACAAAAAAACTATAAATGTACATATTTTCCTGTCCAGATTCCAAGTACAGCGCTAACACGGCACACCATGGGGGAATTTGTGAAATTTTCCATTATATTCTCATCAGTGACGGAGCAGAAAGAGGCTCGGAATCAATTTGCGGTAACATTTCATATGAAGCACCCTTCATTTTCAATTTTAATTTCCCACACAGTTGAAGTTCTCAGTCGATAACTGTCTGCAGCCGAGACCGCTACCCTTCCTCGTCTCTCGTGGCATTTAATGGCCGTGCATACCACCGACCGCCTCTTTAGTTCGCCGCTTTGCAAAACGAGGACCACCTCCTCATCGTCAGTGTAGGGCGCCATGACAGAAAAATGGAAACTAGGCGCAGGGATGGTGGGAAATTTCCCAAGAAACTAAAGCTCTGATGGATGCGGAGATTGCGCTCAAGTCTGCCTGAATGTGTTTTTTGATTAGGTCTTTGGCGTCTTGTATCAGCCAATATCACCTTTTTTATTTAATTTACTTTCCCAGAAATTATTCTATTTTACGGCATATGGTGTCAGCGACTTCCTCTCTCCCCTGCCATCTTCCTCATCCTGCACGACAGCTGATAAATCCCAGCATCCGACTTGAGGACCGGAGAAGATGCCACCGCCACACAAAAGTGCTACCGTCTGCAACATCCGCAGACCACAGGGATATTAGCGGAAAAAGTCCGTCACATCGGTCCGTCCCAGCGGCGTTGGCCTAACCTCTCGTTCATCGATCTTGAGGGGTCGGATGAGAGTGACGGGGAGAGTTGACAACAAAGGGCACTAATGCGCCAAGAGAGACGAAAAGTCACCCGGGACTGAGGCTTCGACATGTGAAAAGCCCACGGAGCTGCAGTGCCATGCACTCACAGCAGCAGTAATAATGGAACATGAGTGCTGAGGGCCCAGGTGACCATTGCGCCTGTCATGATGAAGATGTACGGACAGCAGAGTGATATTCATATAAGGTGGCGGCGTGAGTAAGTAGGTTGGCATGGACGCATTTAGCTTGCTGTTGTCCTCATTTTTATCACTAATCATTCAGAGCGGGTCGAATGATTGCATTCAGTTAGGACCAATAAACAACTAAACAGTGATGGGCAGCAACAAGTAGCGACGCTACGTAGCTTAACTACCGTATTTTTCGGACTATAAGGCGCACCTAAAATCATTTAATTTTCTCAAAACTCGATAGTGTGCCTTATAACCATACTTGCCAACCTTGAGACCTCCGAATTCGGGAGATTGCGGGGGGTGCGGGGTTATTGGGGGAGGAGTATATTTATAGCTAGAATTCACTGAAACTCAAAGTCATTTATTTACACAATACACACACATAACACTCCTCTACTCATTGTTGTATTTGAAAGTGTGATGCTTTGCAGCCAGTAGCACAGCCTTTGAAGGAGCATAGGTATGGGCAGCATCTATGAAATTTAATTTGTAGGAAAGGAGTGAGTTTAGGGTTGAATTGTCCATCCTCGTTCTATTCTCTGTCATTATATTTCTAACCATGCTGAACACCCCTATGATGATGCATTGCTGTGTGGCACGCACAAAAGTGCCTTCATCAAACTCACCAGAGTCTGGAATCTTCCATCCCTCCCTAGCATACCCCTTCCCCTTCGAGCTGTATGGATGAACTGAAATTATTGTTTCCAATCATTTTGGAACTTGCAAGCGTACTTCTTCTTACTCGTCGTCGCCATGACTGTCTATTCTTCGTTCTTCTGCTTCGTCTCTGTTATGTTTTTTTAACATTACTACTTGCCGTACTTTTGAAGCAATACATGATGGGAATCCGGATGTTGTGTGTCAGTGTATTACCTTGCCGGCTGGAATAAACACACGCTGAGCAATAGCTCCGTGCCTGCCTGCTTTATGGGTTATAGATAAACCTATGGATAACGGAGACATATATAATAGTCTCCTTCTTGTTGTGTGTGCAGTTGCGCACTGAGCTCCAAAAGCCGTAGATGTTATAACGTGACTGGGCCGACACGCTGTTTATATGGAGAAAAAGCGGACGTGACGACAGGCTGTCCTCAGTCAGGTCCGGCTGGAAATCGGGAGAAATTTGGGAGAATGGTTGTCCTGGGAGATTTTCGGAAGAGGCACTGAAATTTGGGAGTCTCCCGGAAAATTTGGGAGGGTTGGCAAGTATCCTTATAACCCGGTGCGCCTAATGTACGGAATCATTTTGGTGGTGCCTACAGACGTCGGAGCTATTTTATTGGGTGCATGGTGAAATGATAATTGTGACCAGTAGATGGCAGTCACACATAAGAGATACGTGTAGACTGCAATATGACTTTAGTAAACCAGTGCCACTGTGAAATATTGTTTGGTGTGCCGTGGGAAATTATGTAATTTCACCTAATTGGGTTAAAAAATATTTTTTGCAAACTAGTAGTTATTGTCTGTGCTGTCAAGAGCTCGGCAGAGTACCTGTGTAATACTCCATATCAGTAGGTGGCAGCAGGTAGCTAATTGCTTTGTTGATGTCGGGAACATGGTTTGTCGTGATCACAATATGCAGACGACAGTGGGAGGCAGCTTGAAGGTAAAAAGGTATCTAATGCTTAAACCAAAAAAAAAAAGGCATTGAAGCTTAGGGATGGCTAAGCAAAACCAAACTAAAACTGAACTGGCTGAAAAGTGAACAAAAACAGAATGCTGGACGACAGCAAAGACTTACAGCGTGTGGAGCAGACGGCGTCCACAAAGTACATCCGTACATGACATGACAATCAACACCAAAATATGTGCGCAGGACAAGAACTAAAACACTACACACAGGAAAATACCAAATAACTCAAAATAAGTCACAGCGTGATGTGACAAGTTGTGACAGTACACATACTTTGAGACAAGAGCTATAGTGATGCACGGTTGGTTATGGTTTGAATTCATATCCAACAATTGCGAAAACTACTTTTCACTGTCAATATCGGCTGCTGAGTTTCATTGTTTGTTTTCTGCGGTGGTGTGCCTCAGGATTTTTTCAATGAAAATAAAGTGCCTTGGCTCAAAAAAGGTTGAAAAACACTGTAGTAAACAACACCAACATTTTAAATGTTCCATTGAAAATATAGACCATTACACACGGTAAGCTATGAAGCCGCACCACTTGATGGATTGTACTGTGCTTCAACATACGAGTATTATTGTGGTGTGTGTATAAGGTAAGACATATTATCTGGCGTTTTGTTTCGCAATATTATGCAAAAGCAACTTTTCTTACCTTCTGGTACCTGCTGATGTGTATTTGGGATCTGCATAAGTCCTGAAAATGTGCGCGCGTCTGCCTTTGTAGTCCGTGCCGCCACCGTAGTCGATAAGCTTCTTCAATTTCTCTATCTTCTTGTTATGGGACATTCATCTTCCGCTGTTGCCATTTCTAATATAAAGTAGTGTAAAGTTCTTACTTATATCTGTCAGTAAACTCGCCATGAAAGCGCTAAAACATACCGGTATAGTGAGTTTACATTATTCACCCAAATAACTTTAGTTATTAGAGAGTTACATATATATATATATATATATATATATATATATATATATATATATATATATATATATATATATATATATATATATATATATATATATATATATATTATAATATAATATCTTAATATGTATATTTTCCAAGTGGGTTCCCCATGACTACAACTAATGCTATCTCAGTAGGACTGCAAGGGTCAAGGGACACATGTGAGTAAAAAATTAATAATTGTTAATAAATAAAAATTTATATTTTTCTATTATACTGTGTCCTGTATTTTTAAGTTAAAGTTAAAGTAACAATGATTGTCACACACACACACTAGGTGTGGCGAAATTAATCTCTGCATCTGACCCATCACCTTTGATCACCCCCTGGGAGGTGAGGGGAGCAGTGGGCAGCAGCGGTGGCCGCGCCCGGGAATCAATATGTTTAACATTTTGTGAAGTAAAAGTCAAAATATTTGCTTATTTTGGATCCAAAAACCAGAGTGTAGGTCTGGGATTGCTGATTGTACTATCCTTAATCAACTGAGTTAGATGTTTGTTAGCATGTTAACAATATAATGTGTGCAGAACATTTATTTTTCACCATGACTTCCTACAACCAGTGTAATATTTTTTATGCAAAACCAAGATTCTTACCTGTAGGGCTTGAAAGTGGGACATGGAAACGTATTGCATTGTGGTTCCTGCTGGCATCTGAAAAGCTCATTTATATGGCTGAATGCAAACCTTTGTCCTCGAGTTTTTTTTCTTCAAGTTCAAAACATGGTGCGAACGTGCAACATCACTTACTGCCCCCAAACAAGATGAGATTTGTCATTTCCAGCGTTAGAAGCAAAGCCAAGGAAGTCGGGTTAGTGAGCTCATAAAGAGACGGTGAATAGGCTGGATAGCAACCGTGAGATGATCAAACATCACTTTTAACGCCATCACTTGGTACATGTTGATTTTCACACTGGTAATTCTGAATCAAAGCATGATTGATTATGAAAACATGACCTCTTTAATGTACAGTATTCCCTAGCCTAGTTTCAGGCCTTGCTGTAAAGAAATTTCCGCAAAGTAGGATTATTATTAAGAAATCTAATATTTGCATAGTAACATAACTGTTTACGATCATGTTTTTTTAACATAATTAGTGCCTTCTAAACATGAAATAACACCCAAATAGTCACCTTGATACCCATTTTACCCAATAGAGCAGCTTTGAGTGTGTTCTACTGTAAATACAGTACTCACCAAGGCCTGGAGGATCATGTAAAGGTCATTGTTATGCATACTTGCCAACCCTCCCGAATTTTCCGGGAGACTCCCGAAATTCAGCACCTCTCCCGAAAACCTCCCGGGACAAATATTCTCCCGAAAATCTCCCGATTTTCAGCCGGAGCTGGAGGCCACGCCCCCTCCAGCTCCATGCGGACCTGAGTGAGGACAGCCTTTTTTCACGACGGGAGGACAGGATGACAAGAACTATATCATCCAGACTAGATAGAAATTGTATTATTATGTTTATGTTACCTAAAAATAAATATATTTATTAATAAAAAAAAAAAAAAACGAAATACATTGTTACTATATTTTGCTAAAAACATCAAAATTAATTGTATTTTTATTTGTGTTTTTTCTGACTCCTTATTACATCCAGCCATAGAATTATACATTCAAATAAACATATTTGAAATAATTAATTTTAAATTATCATAATAATTCATTTAAAATGACCATATTTAATTATGAAAATAATTGCTTGTTTATCAACAACTTTAGCATTTTATTAATTACATTTTGAAGCTCTCAGAAGCCAAGTTATGTTATATTCCTTAATATTTATTTATGCAAGTTTGAAGTATCAATTATCTAAACACAGTTTTGTTTGCATATTTTCAGGATGTAGATATATATATATATATATATATATATATATATATATATATATATATATATATATATATATATATATATGAAATACTTGACTTGGTGAATTCTAGCTGTCAATATACTCCTCCCCTCTTAACCACGCCCTTAACCACGCCCTGCCCCACCCCCGACCACGCCCCCACCCCCCACCTCCCGAAATCGGAGGTCTCAAGGTTGGCAAGTATGTTGTTATGGACGTCGCCTGGCCACTATGTGGAAATACGTTGTCACATCTTGGGTAAGTCCTCCTTCCATGTGCAGAAACCACGGGTGTTATTTATTTTGCCAAAAGTTGGCCAAATTGACAATTTGTTAGCATTGCGTGTCCTGCGATGTCGTTCCACATCACTCACGCAGAGGGCTCACCAATGTCATGTGGGGCCGATGATGTCAAAGATGAAGTGCATCAACAGGGTTCATCTTCACTTAGCATTGCCCGGACGGCTGCTGATAGCAGTCTTGTTAGCATCAAGTGGCACGGCCTGTCCTATCGAATCTTGCTACGTCTTTTGACATAGCTCCCGTCAAAGTCTCACCAATGTGGAGATGTGTTATTGATGAGGCAGGAGTTGAAGATGGAGTGCATTAACAACATTGGTCAACTTGACTGTCCCTGTGAAGACAGCCTTAAGATTATCCACCGTGTTAATGTTAGCATTGATGAAAACCTTTATTGATCGCCACAACATCATAGAAAATAAGACAAATACTGCACCGAACTAACGGGTGCTTGTCGCTGCCGCCTTTCTACACAAAGAATTGAGAGGCTTTTTAAAACTAAAAGAAAATAAGAGGCCTTTACAACAAAGTAACAGCTTTTCCTGGGGCCCTTTTTGTGTAAGTGTTTGTGCTATTAAAAAAAATCTGTATTCATCAAATTGGCAGAGCAATCGTGCACATAGTATATCTCTGCTGATAAACGCCACTACCATACACGTACATGTTTAGGCTCATTTGCATTCAGTTATGCCGGCCATTGACCATGTATGGTAGCAGCAATGCTTTTAAGAAAGCGTGAGTGGACACTTTTTCCCTGTTCGAAAATCACGGCAAAAAAAAAACTAGAGATTTATTACTGAAGTACAAACCAACCAAAATTGGGGTTTGGAAAAAAATTAATACAGGTGTGACCAATAAATTGGCTTGGGAGAAGGTAACAGCTGCAGTTAATTATGTTGGATGAGAGGAGAGAACAGTTTCAGAAATAAACAACAAATAGTTTGCCATCAAGACGGTGCCAAAAAACATGTCATGATCCACAGACATGAATTATAAGTAACTGGAGGAGGGGGATGGGGGGAAGCAACAACCCAGCTTACACACATCAATCAGACACCTGTCGTGCCAGCATCGTCTGAGTCACGGCACTAGGTGGTATTATTCCTAGGACTGCGCACCAGACACACTCAAATCACAATTTTGGTTTCTTATTCTCTGGCCCTCACATGTTGGTGTGATTCTGACTCTCCTGACCTTATGTGGGCTCTGTACCGAGGATGTCGTTGTGGCTTGTGCAGCCCTTTGAGACACTTGTGATTTAGGGCTATATAAATAAACATTGATTGATTCATTGATTGAATATTCCAGGCCTGACCCCCTAAATCTACTCTCTGATCTCAAATCTGATTTAGAATGATCTTGTAAACCGGACTATCTTATTTCCACGCCGGATACTGTTTCTTATTCTCTGTCCTCCACATTTTGGAACAACGCTGACCTTTCTGACACTGACAATTCCAACATGAGCTTATTAAGGATTCTGATTCCGAAAAAGTCGGATATTAATGTCACCTAAAACCTTTCAACTCAGTTGTCCCTATCACGTCTTAGTAGTTTAGCATCTCCCCAAGTGGCTTTACCCTTTAGCTGAGGCTTGAACCACCCATTGGCAGCAGGCTGATGGCACCCAAACTCCCTGTAAACCCATTGACCTCCAAAGAACAGCTACTTACTGTCTTGAAGAGGCAGTCCGAACCACTTTTCCATCCATATTGGAAACTACTGCTACTACTCCCTACTGTAGCCCAATGATGGGACGCTTCAGCTGCAGTCCAAAGACAGGACAATTCCGTTTTCGCCTCTGCTGAAGCCCAAAGACAGGACGCCTCCTGCTCCACCTCATATGCAGCCCAAAGACAGGACGCTTCCAGCTCCAATTCCGCTGGAGCCCAAGGACTTAGACGCCTCTGCTGAATCCCAAAGACAAGATGCCTCCATCTCCACCTCCAATGCAGCCCAAAGACCGACGGGATGCTTCCAACTCTACCTCCGCTGCAGCCCAAAGACGGGATGATTCCAGCTCCACCTACGCTGCAGCCAAAAGACAAGACACCTCCAGCTCCACTACCGCTACAGCCCAGAGACAAGACACCCTTGCTGAATCCCAAAAACAAGATGCCTCCAACTCCACCTCCAATGCAGCCCAAAGACGGACGGGACGATTCCAGCTCCACCTCCGATGCAGCCCAGAGACAAGACGCCTCTGCTGAAGTCCAAAGATGAGATGCCTCCAGCTCCACCTCTGCTGCAGCCCAAAGATAGGACACCTTTAATTGGCTCTTCCTCTGCTGCAGCCCGAAGACGGGAAGCCTCCAGCTTCACCTCCTATGCAGCCCATAGACAGGACGCTTTCATCTCCATTTCCGCTAGAGCCCAAGGACTAGGACGCCTCTGCTGAATCCCAAAGACAAGTTGTCTCCAGCTCCACCTCCAATGCAGCCCAAAGGCAAGGATGTTTCAGGCTCCACCTCCACTGCAGCCAAAAGACAAGCCACCTCCAGCTCCACCACCGCTACAGCCCAAAGACAAGACACCTCCGCTGCAGCCCACAGACAGGACGACTCCAGCTCCACCTTCGCTACAGCTCAAAGACTGGACACCTTCAGCTCCACCTCACTCTAAAGACAGGATGTCTTCAGGTACGTCTCTGCTAAGGCCTATAGAAAAAAATCCAACAGATCCCGTTCCGGCAAGGCAAATTGCATGACGCTCTCCCTGCACTTTCCCGGTTGGTTCCTAACGACACTGCTGGGCTTGCTGTCTCGGCCGTCCACCTTTCTTCTCCAGAGGGTTCTTCCCACTGATTTTGATTGACCAAGCTACATTTCTGTTGGACTTCAGTTGATTCCTGTCTAGTCTGTGTCTGGTCGTCTTTTGTCGTTTGTGGTGAGTCTTTCTCAAAGCTTTCCTATCATCTTGCATTCCCTGTGATGTTGTGTGTGTATAGGACATCACTGAGTTCCAAAACAAACAACCTCCTGAGTGCCTGTGCTGAGTTTATCCAGTACTTTGAAATAAATCTTTTTTGAGCAGCATACCACATTATCGTTTCCTCGCTTCACTTGGGTTTACCTCGCCTTGTCACCAAACCCCGAGTGTGACAGATTAGATCACAAAATATATATTTTTTAATAAATAAAGTAAGGAGTCAGTGCCTCAGCAGCCATAAAAATAACTGCACGTCACATTTGGTGGAAAAGTACTCAAAAACTGATCATTTTCTATGCTTAATGACACAAATTTTTGTTGTTTGGAATTTATTTCAGTAATTCTTTATTCTAAATAGCAAACATGATAGAACTTGAGGGGAGAAAGAAGAAATAGGGACAGTAAATTAAGTTATTTTAAAAGGACTTCATCAGTTCACCATTAGGATGCCTCATAACATGAAGGTCAATGTCAAGGTCTTGAGTTTCAAAGTATTACAGCTGAGTTTGAGTCATCTTTTATTAATGAAACCCAGATTTATGAAATAGTACAGTATTCTCATATCTTTATATTTTGCCCTTATGTGATCATTGGCGTTCATTACTTCTTACACTTTAAAAAAAAAAAAATCAGTTTTAGACACAGTGAATGAAGAATGTCAAAGCTTCCTTGTAAAATGTCAGGTTGATGTGAGGAAAATAAAACAAAGATCATTTTAAACTTCTACTTTATCGCATTTTATCGCTGCAGTCTGTCTTCTTGGAGTCGGTATAATACATCATGACCATATTTACCAGCTCAGGCTTGAAAAAACATTCCATATCTGCCGGATTGTGAAGACATCTGCTGTGTAAATGTTGACTAAAGTGAGCATCTCCACATTTTTGTCTTCTTCCACAGAACTTGTGTCTGGGATTTAGCCATTTGGGCCCTATTTGTGTTGGTTGTTATATGCTGCAGGGTAAAACTTCATATTTAGCTTTCGAGCCAGAGCATTGGTGTTTTGTTTTTGTTTTAACACACGCAAGTTATTTCCTGTATTATTTTTTTATTACATAATAACTTGTTTGTCTATAATTCTCTTGATATATTGAGCATTGTCAATCGTCGATGTTATCTTTCTAGCACTGTGAAAATTGTTTTTAATCAGATTATCCACACTTTTGAATTTAGATTAATCATGTATAATGACAGGTTATTATAAATTGAAAATATCTTTCATATAAAACAATACAATGACCAAAACACTGTATTTTTTGTGCCTGTTATTTTATAGCCTCTTCTTATGCTGCTAATAGTTAGATGCTTTTTTATGTCTGCTTCAGAAGTATCAAAAAAGCTTCCTGTAATGCTGACTTTCTCATCTTCTGAGTGTTAGTGTGTCACTTCTATGCACACACATGGCCCCGCAGGCTCATGTCCATTAAGGGAATTGGTCAGGCAGTTACCTCTTTTAATTAGGGACAACTAAGATGCTTGTGAAGGCCACACGATAAATCAACGCTGCGGTATGCGGTTTGAACAATAAAAGCGGTCTATTTACTCCTAAGTACAAACATCATTTTCCAACAATCAATGCAATATTTGAAATCAGATAGAACTAAACAGCTTCTAGTTTATTTTGTTATTATCGGTTGCACAGTACAATGTCTATTAAATGATGACATCAGATTAATGTACTTTTTTTCAGACTGCCACTGCATGTCCTTGGAGTTTAGAAGACTCTTTGATACGTGACAAGAACGAATAATAAAAAATACAATTTGTACTTTCTCTTTTTTTCACAAAAAGTATTCTTGTCTGTTCTGTTGTTGGCAGTTGCCAGTGACAATTGGGTCTCGGGATATTATACTAATTTGCGTAACCTGGGAATCTGTATCGGTACTCAACAGTACCAGTTTTTAGTACTATTATTTACCAAATTGTAATTTGGTAAATAATGCAATATATATCTTTTATCTAACATTTTACACATAGCCGATAATGATAACTGTGCTGTCTAGTTGTTTATCTGTTTTTTTTTTACTCTTCTGAGTGCGCAATTGATAAGAAATCCAAAAGTGGTGCAGACCACCCTTATTCACATTAGGCTTTTGCGTGTACTACTGGCTGTAACCATGGAGACAGCATATTTTTTAGCACACCTTAAGTCATCTCTGGGGTCATTGGTTGGGCCTAAAATACTGGTGTGCTGGAATGATCCAGGTACAGGAAAATGCATGTTGCAATAAGTTTATATATGTATACGTTAGGTCAGGAAAAAACACAAGAGGCTATATCATCCCTACAAGACTGTTTCGCAGGTTTCCCTGCTCGTCATATATTCCGGTATTGAGCACTGTATAACGGATAAACCACAAAAACCTTGACTAAATACATATATACATACACATATGTGTGTAATGTTCTATATTCTCAATGGAACATTTAAAGTTTTGGTGTTGTTTACTGCCATCATATTGCAGTCTACTGGTCACACTTATCATTACACCATGTAAAAAAATTAAATTGCTTCAAGGTCAGTAAGCACAACCAGAATTATGCCGAAATTCAGCGCCTCTCCCGAAAACCTCCCGGGACAAATTTTCTCCCGAAAATCTCCCGAAATTCAGGCCGAGCTGGAGGCCATGCCCCCTCCAGCTCCATGCGGACCTGACCTGTTTTCACGTCTGCTTTCCCACAATATAAACAGCGTGCCTGCCCAATCATGTTATAACTGTAGAATGATGGAGGGCGAGTTCTTGGTTTCTTATGTGGGTTTATTGTTAGGCAGTCCTCCCAGCGCGGTAACAACACACAACAACAGCAGTCACGTTTTCGTCTACCGTAAAAAAGTTTGTCTGCCGTAAACAGCAATGTTGTGACACTCTTAAACTGTCACAGTTGGGTTTGCAGCTTGCTGCGGGATCGTTCCTCCAATGCTTCACGGACTACTCCGGACGACAGCGTGAGGTAGGAGTTGGTTTATTTAACTTTAAATAGTACAAAACAAAAAACTTACTTAGCACCGGAATCAGGAATCTAGACCAGGAATAACCAAAGGTGACTGTTGCATACAGCAAACAACGAAGCTACAATGAGTGACCGGAAAAGGCAGAACTAAATAGAGTCTCTGATGAGCAACAGGTGTGCTAAAAGGCAGGTGAAAATCATAAGTAACCATGGTGACTGAACTCAGGAAGTGCATAACCAGGAACTTAAACGGAGTCCAAAACAAACCGATAACACAAAACATGATCCGACCACGGATCATGAGAGAGCCCCCCCCCTTAAGGACAGATCCTAGATGTCCTAAAAACAAAACACATGCAGGGTCAAAAGTCGCGGGAGCGCGGAGGGAGGACTTGGCGGTGGGTCGCCAGGCCAAGTGTCCCCGAATCCACCGAGGCAAAGTCAAGTGGCGGCGACGAGTGGAGCGCCGCTGCAGCAGGCGAGGCGGGCGCCCAGGGAATGGCCACATTCGTGGCCGACTGAGAGGTGGGCGCACTTGGCGAGGCGGACGACCAGGGAGCGGCCACATCCGTGGCCGACGGGGAGGTGGGCGCGTCGGCGCCGTCATGGCAGACTTGGATGCAGCAGCAGACGAGTCAGGCTTGGACGCAGCAGCAGATGAGTCAGGCTTGGACGCAGCAGCAGACGAGTCAGGCTTGGACGCAGCAGCAGACGATTCAGGCGTGGACGCAGCAGCAGACGAGTCAGGCGTGGGTGCAGGCACAGGAGCTTGAGCTAGGCGTGGTGCAGGAACTGGAGCAGGTGTTAGCCGGGGTGCAGGAACAGGTGCTAGCCGAGGAGCAGGAACAGGTGTCAGCCGAGGTGCAGGAACAGGTGCCAGCCGAGGTGCAGGAACTGGAGCAGGTGCTAGCCGGGGTGCAGGAACAGGTGCAGGTGCTAGCCGAGGAGCAGGAACTGGAGCAGGTGCTAGCCGAGGAGCAGGAACTGGAGCAGGTGCTAGCCGAGGAGCAGGAACTGGAGCAGGTGCTAGCCGAGGAGCAGGAACTGGAGCAGGTGCTAGCCGAGGAGCAGGAACTGGAGCAGGTGCTAGCCGGGGTGCAGGAACAGGTGCTAGCCGAGGAGCAGGAACAGGTGCTAGCCGAGGAGCAGGAACAGGTGCTAGCCGAGGAGCAGGAACAGATGTCAGCCGAGGCGCAGGAACTGGAGCAGGTGCTAGCCGAGGAGCAGGAACTGGAGCAGGTGCTAGCCGAGGAACAGGAACTGGAGCAGGTGCTAGCCGAGGAACAGGAACTGGAGCAGGTGCTAGCCGAGGAACAGGAACTGGAGCTGGTGGCATTTGCAGGCCCACCGGAGATGATGGTGGCGTCTGCAAGCCCACCGGAGATGATGGTGGCGTCTGCAAGCCCACCGGAGATGAAGTTAGCCATGAGCATGGCGGAGGCGGTCTAGCTGGGGGTTGCGGCTTGACATGCCGACGGATTGGTGGTGGAGGACGAGCTGGAGGTTGCGGCTTGGCAGGTCGAAAAACTGGTGGTGGCGGCCGGGATGGAGGTTGCAGCCTGGCTGGGCGCAGCTGAGCAGCCCCACCAGCACAGCTCCCGGCCCCAGCCCCCCCCTCAAGGGGCGGATACCAGACGCGCTCCTTGCGGTCTGGAACAGTCTTTAAAGGGGAGTGGCGGGAGGTTAGGAGGGGGGCAGAATTCTCCCCTTTAAATTGTCCAAAATGTTCATCTCTCCTTCCAACAGGAGACTGACGAGGAGACAGGGAAGACAAAGTCTGTGACGTGGGCGGGGCTATGGTCCATAGGGGCGGAGTCAGAGTCACTGGGGACGGAGGTGACTGAGGTTGACTAACTCTAGCTTTCAAAAAACTGTTCTGATTATGCTTTATTTTTGGCATAAAGTCTTTAGGAGGTGGCTGACTAAGGGAGATAGAAGGCAAAAAAAAAAAATTCTTCTCAATGACTTCCCTTGAAGACGTCGGCGGAGTGATGTCATCTCCGCGCGCCGGTTTAGTGACGTCAACAGAAGTGGGCAAAGTGACGTCATCCAAAGTGGATGGAGTGACATTGTTGGAGTTTATTTGGCTTGCAGCCCAATCTAAAAATTGTTTGGCAAAATGTGTAACAGGGTTACCAAACAACTGAGGGGAAGAGTGGGCTGCTTGAGGCGTGCTGTGTGCCGGGGGAGGTGTCTGAGGGAGCGGCGCGTCTCGGTAGCGAAGCGACTTCCGTCCTCGCTGGCGTGTCCGGTACTGGAGTGTAGCGATGTCCTCCCTCGCCTTTAACAACCTCCTCGTACCTTTTTTCACCTCCTCGGAGTCCATGGCGAAGGAACTATGGTAGCTTCGTTCTGTCACAGTTGGGTTTGCAGCTTGCTGCGGGATCGTTCCTCCAATGCTTCACGGACTACTCCGGACGACAGCGTGAGGTAGGAGTTGGTTTATTTAACTTTAAATAGTACAAAACAAAAAACTTATTTAGCACCGGAATCAGGAATCTAGACCAGGAATAACCAAAGGTGACTGTTGCATACAGCAAACAACGGAGCTACAAAGAGTGACCGGAAAAGGCAGAACTAAATAGAGTCTCTGATGAGCAACAGGTGTGCTAAAAGGCAGGTGAAAATCATAAGTAACCATGGTGACTGAACTCAGGAAGTGCATAACCAGGAACTTAAACGGAGTCCAAAACAAACCGATAACACAAAACATGATCCGACCACGGATCATGACATAAACAGGACAATACTGCCATCTACTGTACATGCATATGGGACAATAACATCTAGGGCTTTTAGAGAGTGCAGTGCACAACTGCGCACACAACAAGGAGACGAAGCAGAAGAACGAGGAAGATACAGCCGTGGCGACGCCGACGACGAGTAAGATGAAGAAATACGCTTGTAAGTTCTAAGCCGCAGCTGCGATTGGACCTGGATAGGCTCCGGGAAGAAGTAGTGAACTACCAAATGCTTGGCAGTGAAGATCTTCCTCAGGAAGAAAAGATTGACCGGTTTTGGGCCATGCTAGGGAGAGATGGAAGATTCCAGACTCTAGTGCATTTGATGACATTTGATGATGATGACTTTTGTGCATGCAGCAATGTATCATCAGAGAAGGTGTTCAGCATGGTTAGAAAAATAGTGACAGAGAATAGAACAAGGATGGACAATTCAACCCTTAACTCAACAATGAGTAGATGAGTGTTATGCGTGTGTATATGTGTAAATAAATGAACACTGAAATTCAAGTATTTATTTTATTTATATATATAAAATAAAATAAATATATATATATAGCTAGAATTCACTGAAAGTCAAGTATTTCTTATATATATATATATATATATATATATATATATATATACATATATATATATATATATATATATATATATATATATATATATATATGATATACTTGACGAATTCTAGCTGTAAATATACTCCTCCCCTCTTAACCACGCCCCCGCCCCCAACGACGCCCCCCACCCCGCCCCCGACCACGCCCGCCACCCCCCATCCCCCACCTCCCGAAATCGGAGGTCTCAAGGTTGGCAAGTATGATTTTAAGTGCGCCTTATAGTCTGAAACATATGGTATACGTTATATATATGGTCACTGTAGCATTACAGACAATGCACAAACGTCATACCGTACATATTTACAGACTTCATTGACGCACCACTACATGGAGCCCGCGTACCAAGAGTGGGACCACAGTTTGAGAATCACTGTATTAAATGATAAAATTACCATTTATTATGATGTCATGCAAACTGTCTGGGCGTGCAAAATCTTGCTTTGACGCCATAAACTGCAACATTACCTAGAGCAGGGGTGTCAAATGTACGGCCCGCGAGCAGGTGTTAGCCGACCCGCGGGATGAGTTTACTAAGTATAAAAATGAGCCGAAATTTTTGAATGAAAAAAATAAACTTTTTTTTTTAAATAAACCACATGTTAGTACATCAATTGAGGAAAATGAGCAAACTACATAAATAGCATCCTGTAATTTGATTTTGACATTATTTTTTTATCTTTATTGATGGACTGATGAACATTATCACATAATTTATTCAGAAAGTATAAATAACGACAAATACAGGTAGAATACAATTAACCGCAACATGTAAGTGTAAAAAAAAACAACAACATTATGCTTTCTACATTTTCAGAATGTGCTTGTTCTATTTTTAAACAAAGAAAACAATCTGAAGTTGTCTTTATTTTTAAGTTATCGTGCCGTGATTTTACCAGTCCGACCCACTTGGGAGTAGTTTTTTTCTCCATGTGGCCCCCGATCTAAAATGAGTTTGACGCCCATGACCTAAAGGCAGTCCGCTATAAATACTCCCGTTTGCTGGCCAAATGCTTGAACCAGTGCCGAGTCTATCCCAGGTATCCACGATTGCTACCATTTAAATTTTCGCAGATCAGTAGCTATAAAAGGTACTGAATCTGGTACCTATCCCTAACTGGATCTTTGTGACAGTGCTGACATTAGTGGTAGAATTTGTGTCTTATTCTAAACTCCAGCTGTAAATAAATCCTTTACTCATTTTACCAACCTTGCACACATCTGCTGTAATAAACACTACGGCTGATCATCTGTCCCCAAAAATCTAACAAATCTCTTGAGTGCCACACAGACTAAACAGCAAAGTACTTGTGAAGTACTTGTTCATACAAACTCATTCTGTCCTGAGGCTTTCTCAGCGCTTTCTGCAGCTTTCCAACCTGTGCACTTGCTTTGCAAAGTAAGTGCTCCCCCACCAGAGGGGGAAATGTACAAGGTGTGTGTGTGTGTGTGTCAATTGGGGTTGTGCATTTATTTGTGTTGCTCATAAGAGGTGTGCTTGTTCCCTCATCACCCTTTATTGGAGTTGTGTGCACAGAATGAGAGACAAGACCAAGAAAAGAGCCTTGAGCATTCCCGTGGGCATCACTTCAGTTTTCACCGGGCTTCGTGTAGAGACGAGGCCTCTGCTTTTATGAAATGTCAGTGAACCCAAAGATTGCTCATTTTCAAATTCCTCTGCAAAGAACAGACGGGGACAAATTATGTTGAAGGTTACGTGCGCTCTAAAAAGGTATGATGCCCGACCGCAAAACAGTGCATCCAGAAAGAATTGACAGCGCTTTACTTTTTCCACATTTTGTTATTGTCGGGTAACCCCATAACTGCGGTAGTTGTGACCCCAAGATGCAGGAAACAGGAGAGTGATGAGCAGGTAAGAGTCTTTTAATATACTCACAAACATAGGAAGAACAGTCATGCATGCAAACGGTCCTAACATAATCACACCCTCGAGCCCTGAGGAACAGCCGAGGCAGGCATAAATAGCAGCCTGATTGGCAAATGCAACCAGGTGTGCCGGGCTACCAATCAGGGACAGGTGAGGGAAACGAGCGATAAGGGAGACATGCAGGAAATACAACAAAAATAAGTGCGGGGTGCTCCAGGAGTATGGGGTCCAGGGTCGCTACGGGTCATTCGCTCCCTGTACAATTGGACTAGGAGTCTGGTTCGCATTGCCCGTAGTAAGTCAGACATGTTCAAAGTGGACGTCGGACTTCACCAGGGCTGCCCTTTGTCATTATTTTTATGGACAGAATTTGTAGGCGCGGTCATGGTGTGGAGGGTTTCCAGTTTGGTGGCCAGAGGATTTCATCTCTGGTTTTTGCAGATGATTTGGTCCTGTTGGCTTCATCAGGATGGGACCTTCAATGTTCACTGGGGCGGTTTGCCGCTGAGTGTGAAGCTGCTGGGATGAGAATCAGCACCTCCAAATTTGAGGCCATGGTTCTCAGTCGGAAAAAGGTGGACTACACTCTCCGAATTGGAAATTAAGTTCTGCCTCATGTAGAGGAGTTCAAGTATCTTGGGGTCTTGTTCACGAGTGAGGGAAGAATGGAACGTGAGCTTGACAGACGGATCGGTGCAGCGTCGGCCGTGATGGAGTCACTGTACCAGTCGATTTACCGGTCAATCTATGTTCCTACCCTCACCCATGGTCAGAAGCGTTGGGTAATGACCGAAAGGACAAGGTCGCGAATATAAGTGACAGGAATTAGTTTCCCCCGCAGGATGTCGGGGATCACCCTCACAGATAAGGTGAGAAGGTCGGTCAATCTGGAAGAGGATCAGACTAGAGCCGATGCTCCTTTACGTCGAGAGGAGCCAGCTGAGGCGCCTCCTCGGTGAGGTGTTTCGGGCATGTCCAGCTTGGAGGAGATCTCGGGGCAGACCTAGAACGTGCTCAAAGGGGAACATTATCACAATTTCAGAATGGTTAAAACCATTAAAAATCAGTTCCCAGTGGCTTATTATATTTTTCAAAGTTTTTTTCAAAATTTTACCCATCACGCAATATCCCTAAAAAAAGCTTCAAAGTGCCTGATTTTAACCATCGTTATAAACACCCGTCCATTTTCCTGTGACGTCACATAGTGAAGCCAACACAAACAAGCATGGCGGAAAGAACAGCAAGCTATAGCGACATTAGCTCGGATTCAGACTCGGATTTCAGCGGCTTAAGCGATTGAACAGATTACGCATGTATTGAAACGGATGGTTGTAGTGTGGAGGCAGGTAGCGAAAACGAAATTGAAGAAGAAACTGAAGCTATTGAGCCATATCGGTTTGAACCGTATGCAAGCGAAACCGACGAAAACGACATGACAGCCAGTGACACGGGAGAAAGCGAGGACAAATTCGGCGATCGCCTTCCAACCAACGATTGGTATGTGTTTGTTTGGCATTAAAGGAAACTAACAACTATGAACTAGGTTTACAGCATATGAAATACATTTGGCAACAACATGCACTTTGAGAGTGCAGACAGCCCAATTTTCATCAATTAATATATTCTGTAGACATACCCTCATCCGCGCTCTTTTCCTGAAAGCTGATCTGTCCAGTTTTGGAGTTGATGTCAGCAGGCCAGGGAAGCTAGGGTCGATAGGGGGTTTAGCTCGCTCGTCTGCGGGGACAAACTGCCGCCATTGCTTGCCGTGCTAGCAAGGTCCTTTGTCCCTGAATTGCTCACACACTCTGGCAGATTCAATGGGGGTCTGGCGGCAGATTTCTTTGACTTTATTGTTGGAAATGCATCTGCTTTGAGTGTCGCAGGATATCCACACATTCTTGCCATCTCTGTCGTAGCATAGCTTTCGTCGGTAAAGTGTGCGGAACAAACGTCCAATTTCTTGCCACTTTCGCATCTTTGGGCCACTGGTGCAACTTGAATCCGTCCCTGTTCGTGTTGTTACACCCTCCGACAACACACCGACGAGGCATGATGTCTCCAAGGTACGGAAAACAGTCGAAAAAACGGAAAATAACAGAGCTGATTTGACTCGGTGTTTGAGAAAATGGCGGATTGCTTCCCGATGTGACGCCACGTTGTGACGTCATCGCTCCGAGAGCGAATATTAGAAAGGCGTTTAATTCGCCAAAATTCACCCATTTAGAGTTCGGAAATCGGTTAAAAAAATATATGGTCTTTTTTCTGCAACATCAAGGTATATATTGACGCTTACATAGGTCTGGTGACAATGTTCCCCTTTAAGAGACTACGTTTCACAGCTGGCCTGGTAATACCTCAGTGTCCCGCCGGTGGAACTGGGGGAAGGGGCCGGGGACAGGGAAGTCTGGGTGTCTCTGCTTAGACTGCTTCCCCCACGACCTGTACTCGGATAAGCAGTGGAAAATGGATGGATGGATGGCATTTTCTGACGGACAAAACAACCAAAATTTTGATCTCCAGCCCCTTAGCCTTTGGACTCTTGCAGGTCCGGCCATCTTCATTATGTAGTTAAATAGCCCTGACATAAGTATTCACAGCCTTCTCAGCAAGCACAAGACATTGCTACAACATTGATTTTACATACATGTCTTTTCAAACTCACTTTGAAATGTCACAACCTGACAGTGAATATACGTAAGTAAAAAGCATGTTGTTTTAACGTTGGATTTGTGTTGGAGAATATTGGTTAGGGAATGACCAAAATTCAACGGTTAAATCAACGTCAGAATCCGTCATTGATTAAACGTCGTCAAAAAGCACGTTGTGCCATTGTTAAGTTTGAGCTGCTCAACAAGTGGAACAAGTGCAGCGCTGTGAATACTTTCAGGATGCACTGTATATGTACCACAACCTGGGACATATACACATATAACACTAAATATACTGCATACAAACAATTTTTAATAATACGTTGCAGGGCGTATAATCCGCTATTTTATATATGTTAAAGAGGAACTGCACTTTTTTGGGCAATTTAGTTTATAACCTTTGTATACACATATTGTAAGTATATATGTAATGTAGTAAGAGGCACATTCATTATAAGTAATATTTACCTATTTTGGTCATTTGAAGCACACGGCAGCACATTAATTTCACAGACGCATCACATTTCCTTACACCACTAATCATGGCAGATTTCATGAGAGACCTTTGGTACAAATGATGATCCGGAACCCTATATTTTTGAGGCCGAACATAAGGAGGATGAGCTACAAGTTTTAGAAGCCGAGGGATGAACCGATTAAGCTTTAGTGAAACCCTAAACATCACGTTGCAGTATTGCTTGGGGTTGAACCAGAAATACAACTACAAACATAATAAAACAGTCACTTACTGTACAATGTCTGCTCTCACTGGGATGCCGACTGATGTTTACGTCTTCCCGTTTTGAGGAAGAATTAATCATATTTCTCACGCAGGTTGAAAAAAAAAAGGTGCCGCAAACGAGCGTCTTTTTGAGTCTTTCTTGCCATTTCGCGGTATAACTTCTCGGTTTATGTCCACAGCCTTCTACTATCCAGGTGAGAGGCATCATTTATAATCAAGAATTAACTTTCACCAACTCAGAGGCGATGCAGCAGCTCAGTATGTCAATAGAGCAGCATAAGCTTGCTAGTGCTCCGTGATCACGGCGCAACTAAATATAGTTTGCCCGCATTAGCGATTATAATAACAATATTGATAATACTTAGTTAATATTCAGGTCAAGATATGTAAATTTAGTATTTTTTGGGGTGTTTTTTAGGGGGCTTTTTGGGAGGAATAGTGTACTCCCATTGTTAGCCACCTCGTACTTGCCGTAGTTTACGAATTCAAACGCATAAAAAAAAGAAAAAAAATTGTTTTTGTCTTGCAAAGGGATTGTGAATGATAGGCAAATTTCCCCCAAAAGAGCAATTCCTCTTTAAGTTTGTAACCCCTTGAAGATTTGAGAGATGTAACTGTAATCTTATCCAATTAGTCCCAGACAGCAAAAAGGAATGCACCCCAAACAATTGCTACGGTCTCAGGGGGATGAATAGTAAAAGTTAATTATGTTTAACTCATTTTAATCATTTTATTGTGTTAGTGCAGTTGTGGGTTTGCCCCAAAACCCAATTAAAATCAAATGAAAAGTGACGTTAGCCAAAACCCTGAATCTCCTTTCCCCATTGACAACATTCATTGCAGAGACGAGACATTTTAGTAAATGGCTTTGTCCAAATACCAGACTCGCCTCAGCGTTCATGAACTCATTAACGTCGTGTTTGTTTTTCCCCTTTTTACCAACAGTTACTCTAAGCCCTGTTCTTCTTCACATCTTCCTCAGTCATTTTTCAGTGACGAAATAAATCATATAGTGCAAAAATGCGCGTTTACGCCACATTTAATTCGCATAGTCGGTCAAAATCCAACATAATGCTACACGGAGATGGTATTTAAGGCCTCATTACTTTCAAATTCAACCAACGAACGGCTGCAAGGACAGCACCAATTAAAACTAATAGATTAATCACAACCCATTCTGCAAGAAATATAATGAGAGAATGGATGACTTGTGGAATTAAACCAACAATCTAATTTCCAATTATAAAGTGCACACGCCAGATGTGAAAGGCTGGGTGACAGTACAGCCAATGGATCAGTATAAATACATTATTTCTACTAAGGTCATGTCTACACTAAGTCGTTAACCCCTTAAACGGATAATTATTTAGCCTAAGTTCATCCTGTAGCACTTGCAGTGAGCGAACTCGTCCAAAAAAATGGGGCCATAGCACAAACAATAACACCCCTTTTCTGGGTCTCCGCTTGTGTTTTATGAAAACTATTTGTTGAACACAAAACATTACGCCTGTTAGCAAAGAAACATCTATAAATTCGCCACACCGCTTCAGGGTTCAAAGTGTCGGAAAAAAGTAGCGGCGTTTAGCCTGGAATTTACGTAATTAGCAATTACATAAGCAGAACAAAAAATATGTTAGCTCTCAAGGACTCATAGCGTCCAGATGACTAAAATTTCACTCATTTTGATGGGCGGTGTGAACTATCAGTAGAAGAGGACGCAAAATAGAATAGTAGTGTCAAGACTTGGTCCTGGGTGTTTGCTTTTCCGGAATGCAACGAAAAGTTGGCTCGGGCGAGACGGGAATGTAAGTACATGATTTTTATTTTTTACACTAACAAAGGACAAAAAAAAGAGTACAATTAAAAAGCGTGCACAATGGCGGAGGTACAAAACTAGGCTATTGAAAACAAAACTTGCACATAGGCAGAAACTGTGAACAATTAAACAAAAACACTAACTAAAACTTACTTGGCATGGACTATGAAGTGCGCAGAGGTAAACAGAGTGTGACAGGGGTATGAATCCGGATGTCGCCAGAAAGACAAACTGAAAACAATGAACTTAAATACTACAGACATGATTAACGAAAACAGGTGCGTGACTCAAAACGTGAAACAGGTGCGTGACGTGACAGGTGAAAACTAATGGTTGCTATGGTGACAAACAAACAAAAGTGCACAAAAAGTCCAAAAACAAAACCGAACATGACTAAAACAAAACATGATCACACAGACATGACAAGTAGTGGTTAAACTATTACTCTTTTTTCCCAGTTTTTCTGCAGGTTCTGACTAAGGGCCTGAACTACTAAAGGTCTGCGTGTACTCGAACACGTGCTGAACTACTATACCTGTGCAAAGTGGATTGCGTCTGTTAAGTGATCAGAATAAGGTATGCTATCCATTTAGCATGTCTGTCTTTTAATATGCAGAATATATAATGATCATCAGAACATCCACGATACTGGGATGAAAAAATGCAAATATAATTATTCTAAAACTGGTACGTATCCGCTGCATGTTTGAAAATGTAGCAAAATGCCACAGGTAGGCGCATAATTACATGAATGTGCATTAAATGATGGCGTGTCACTTTTGTTTTTGCTCTCATGTTTAATGAGTTGAATTTAAAGATGTAAAACTTTTACTCCGGTTGTGAGGCCGGTTGAATGTACTGCCAAATTCTCTGAAACACCTTTGGAGACGTCTTATGGTAGAAAAATTAGCATTTAATTTACATGCAACAGCTCTGGTGGACATTCCTGCCGTCAGCATGCCAACTGCACCCTACCTCAAAACTTGTGACATATGTGGCATTGTGCTGTGTGATAAAACTGCCCATTTGGTCTTTTATTATGGGCAGCCTAAGGCACACCTGTGCAATAATCAAGCTGTTTAATCAGCATCTTGATATGCCACACCTGTGAGGTGGGATGGATTACCTTGACTAAGAAGAAATGCTCACTAACACAGATTTAGACAGATTTGTGAACAATATTTGAGAGGAATCGGTATTTTGTGTATATAGTAAAAGTTTTAGATCGTTGAGTTCAACTCATGAAAAATGGTAGCAAAAAAAAAAAAGGGTTGCGTCGATATTTTTGTTTAGTGTAATATATGCATATGGGCATTTTATAATCCGGTGCAGCTAATATATATAAAAAAAATGTCCTTCTAAAATTTGGTGGGTGTGGCTAATAATCCGGAAAATAAGGTAAAAAAATATAAGACATTTAGTCATTTGTTTTGCCCATGTGCTTTTATATCGTTTGAAGATAATTCCCAAAAAATGCACTGCTTTTTAAATTTTACACTTTATACATTATACACTTCAGGTATATTTGCACAATCGGATCGGTGTCATCAACACTAGTCTGGATTTTACTTGGTAAAGAAAATCAGTGGTATCGCACATCACTACGAACTACGCGGTGGGGTACGGGACCGGTATTTTTCAGAGACGGTGTAGTACCGAAAATTATTCATTAGTATCGCAATTCTATATTAATACCGGTATACCGTACAACCCTAGTCTTGAACCACCACTTGTTCACTTATGTAGGGTATGTGCGTTGTTTCTGTTGAAAAACTCATTAGCACTCCGAACATATGGGAGTCATTTTGGTCAGGCCTAATAGTCTAATACACCTGGCAGGTCTTCTTAATTCAGTGTATTGTCCTCCGTCGTTGCAGAGAATGAAGGGATGTGAAGGTAGAAAACAACAACACTTGTCTTTCAAGGATTTATGAAACATCCTTTCTTGCTTAATCTGTCGCGTTAGAATCTTAGTGTGTTATTATTATCCCCAGATATAATATCAATGTCTTCCTGTGGATAAGAAAGTCGCGGCTCTGTTTGCTTTCGCTCTCACAGAGGAAATTAAAGTACGCAATCTGATAAAGAATCGACTCTAATGAAGAGCCTCTGCCAATCACGTGGCTCTTTGTTGTGTGGCAAAGACGAGCATCGCTAGCCAGGAAGCACAATTAATTACACTCTGATATCCTGATATGTGTTTCAAATGAAAGCTCTGTTGATCTGATGGCACCTCTAATTTGTTTGGAAGCATCGAGCTCATGAAGGTTTAGGATTGGTGGCCACTGGAGGACGACTCTGAGCTCATCTCGATGATGCAATTCTCTATTGTTGGTTTGTCATTGAACCTGGCTCGGGTGTTGATTGATTCAAGTTTAGGCCTGGGCCGATAAAATAATTTTGCTCGACAATATATGGACTTACAAATTTTTGCCGATAAACAATATTATTGTCAACAGTATTTTGACTACAAATGAACAACTAATACAAAATAATAATGCAAGAACACCCTATCAAATGTACAAAACCCAAAACCAGTGAAGTTGGCACATTGTGTAAATGGTAAATAAAAACAAAATACAAATCCTTTTCAACTTATATTCAATTGAATAGACTGCAAAGACAAGATATTTCATGTTCAAACTGAGAAACTTAATTCTTTTTTGCAAATAATCATCAACTTAGAATGTAATGGCAGCAACACATTGCAAAAAAAAGTTGACACAGGGGCATTTTTACCACTGTGTTACATGGCCTTTCCTTTTAACACCACTCAGTAGTACCCATGTGTCTACACTGGTCACATGGGTACACCTCCTGTCAGGATGGCGCTTTGCAATTCTTGTTATGACCCTAGGATGCAGAGACGGCATTCAAAATGTAGAAAAAGGAGTAGCAAGAGACATAGTTTATTCAATCCTATCTCCAGCTTATTAGTGATTCCCAGAGCCCAAACAAAGTCTGCGGGCTGTAGAGAGTTTTCTATTCGGGTTCCAGTACTATGGAATGCCCTCCCGGTAACAGTTAGAGATGCTACGTCAGTAGAAGCATTTAAGTCCCATCTTAAAACTCAATTGTATACTCTAGCCTTTAAATATACCCCTCTTTTAGACCAGTACATCTGGACTGGACTCTCACAATATTATTCACTCGACGTCCATTGCACCGGTCGCCCGGTGTGTGCAGTCCCCTCCAAGGTTTCTCATTGTCATCCCATTGGGTTGAGTTTTTTCTTGTCCTGATTTGGGATCTGAGCCGAGGATGCCGTTGTGGCTTGTGGGTGATTTAGTAAACTTTGATTGATTTGACTTTGATTGACCTTCTTCGTATCTCAGCAATATTTAACAAATGTGTTTACTTCCTGTGTTCAATATACAGTAACCACAAAAGCAAGGGACGTAACATGTTATCCTGGTTCCTGCTTCCTGTTTCCTGGTTCCTGTTTTCCCTGCATGTGCACTTACCATTTGTTTTTTGACTTTAAAGTCATGTTTTCCTGCACTACGCCTGCCATCTCTGCATCCTGGGGTTCAAGACAGACAAAAACCGTACTACTCATTGTGTCAGCCACATTTTGACACCATTTGAACAAAACAACACCCAACAATTGACATCCATCCATCCATTTTCCCACCGCTTGTCCCTCTCGGGGTTTTGAGGGTGGCTGGAGCCTATCCCTCCTCTCTGAGCTGCCACCTTAACGTGGTAGAGGAGTTTGCGTGTCCCAATGATCCTAGGAGCTATGTTGTCCGGGGGCTTCCATGCCCCCTGGTAGGGTCTCCCAAGACAAACAGGTCCTAGGTGAGGGATCAGACAAAGAGCAGCTCGAAGACTTCTATGGAAATGCAAGAACCGAGACTCAGATTTCCCTCGCCCGGACGCGGGTCACCGGGGCCCCCCTCCGGAGCCAGGCCCGGAGTTGGGGCGCGATGGCGAGCGCCTGGTGGCCGGGCCTGTCCCCATGGGGCCCGGCCGGGCACAGCCCGAAGAGGCAACGTGGGTCCCCCCTCCAATGGGCTCACCACCCATAGCAGGGGCCATAGAGGTCGGGTGCAATGTGAGCTGGGCGGTAGCCGAAGGCAGGGCACTTGGCGGTCCGATCCTCGGCTACAGAAGCTAGCTCTTGGGACGTGGAACGTCACCTCGCTGGGGGGGAAGGAGCCTGAGCTAGTGCGCGAGGTAGAGAAGTTCCGGTTGGATATAGTCGGACTCACCTCGACGCACAGCAAGGGCTCTGGAACCAGTTCTCTCGAGAGGGGCTGGACTCTCTTCCACTCTGGCGTTGCCAGCAGTGAGAGGCGACGGGCTGGGGTGGCAATTCTTGTTGCCCCCCGGCTCAGAGCCTGCATGTTGGAGTTCAACCCGGTGGACGAGAGGGTAGCTTCCCTCCGCCTTCGGGTGGGGGGACGGGTCCTGACTGTTGTTTGCGCTTACGCGCCAAACAGCAGCTCAGAGTACCCACCCTTTTTGGATTCACTCGAGGGAGTACTTGAGAGTGCTCCCCCGGGTGATTCCCTCGTTCTACTGGGGGACTTCAACGCTCATATTGGCAACGACAGTGAAACCTGGAGAGGCGTGATTGGGAAGAATGGCCGCCCGGATCTGAACCCAAGTGGTGTTTTGTTATTGGACTTTTGTGCCCGTCACGGATTGTCCATAACGAACACCATGTTCAAGCATAAGGGTGTCCATATGTGCACTTGGCACCAGGACACCCTAGGCCGCAGTTCTATGATCGACTTTGTAGTTGTGTCATCGGATTTGCGGCCTCATGTTTTGGACACTCGGGTGAAGAGAGGGGCGGAGCTTTCTACCGATCACCACCTGGTGGTGAGTTGGCTGCGATGGTGGGGGAGGATGCCGGACAGACCTGGCAGGCCCAAACGCATTGTGAGGGTTTGCTGGGAACGTCTGGCAGAGTCTCCTGTCAGAGAGAGTTTCAATTCCCACCTCCGGAAGAACTTTGAACATGTCACGAGGGAGGTGCTGGACATTGAGTCCGAGTGGACCATGTTCCGTACCTCTATTGTCGAGGCGGCTGATTGGAGCTGTGGCCGCAAGGTAGTTGGTGCCTGTCGTGGCGGTAATCCTAGAACCCGTTGGTGGACACCGGCGGTGAGGGATGCCGTCAAGCTGAAGAAGGAGTCCTATCGGGTTCTTTTGGCTCATGGGACTCCTGAGGCAGCGGACAGGTACCGACAGGCCAAGCGGTGTGCGGCTTCAGCGGTCGCGGAGGCAAAAACTCGGACATGGGAGGAGTTCGGGGAAGCCATGGAAAACGACTTCCGGACGGCTTCGAAGCGATTCTGGACCACCATCCACCGCCTCAGGAAGGGGAAGCAGTGCACTACCAACACCGTGTATGGTGCGGATGGTGTTCTGCTGACCTCGACTGCGGAAGTTGTGGATCGGTGGAGGGAATACTTCGAAGACCTCCTCAATCCCACCAACACGTCTTCCTATGAGGAAGCAGTGCCTGAGGAATCTGTGGTGGGCTCTCCTATTTCTGGGGCTGAGGTTGCTGAGGTAGTTAAAAAGCTCCTCGGTGGCAAGGCCCCGGGGGTGGATGAGATCCGCCCGGAGTTCCTTAAGGCTCTGGATGCTGTAGGGCTGTCTTGGTTGACAAGACTCTGCAGCATCGCGTGGACATCGGGGGCAGTACCTCTGGATTGGCAGACCGGGGTGGTGGTTCCTCTCTTTAAAAAGGGGAACCGGAGGGTGTGTTCCAACTATCGTGGGATCACACTCCTCAGCCTTCCCGGTAAGGTCTATTCAGGTGTACTGGAGAGGAGGCTACGCCGGATAGTCGAACCTCGGATTCAGGAGGAACAGTGTGGTTTTCGTCCTGGTCGTGGAACTGTGGACCAGCTCTATACTCTCGGCAGGGTCCTTGAGGGTGCATGGGAGTTTGCCCAACCAGTCTACATGTGCTTTGTGGACTTGGAGAAGGCATTCGACCGTGTCCCTCGGGAAGTCCTGTGGGGAGTGCTCAGAGAGTATGGGGTTTCGGACTGTCTGATTGTGGCGGTCCGCTCCCTGTATGATCAGTGTCAGAGCTTGGTTCGCATTGCCGGCAGTAAGTCGGACACGTTTCCGGTGAGGGTTGGACTCCGCCAAGGCTGCCCTTTGTCACCGATTCTGTTCATAACTTTTATGGACAGAATTTCTAGGCGCAGTCAAGGCGTTGAGGGGATCCGGTTTGGTGGCTGCAGGATTAGGTCTCTGCTTTTTGCAGATGATTTGGTCCTGATGGCTTCATCTGGCCAGGATCTTCAGCTCTCACTGGATCGGTTCGCAGCTGAGTGTGAAGCGACTGGGATGAGAATCAGCACCTCCAAGTCCGAGTCCATGGTTCTCGCCCGGAAAAGGGTGGAGTGCCATCTCCGGGTTGGGGAGGAGATCTTGCCCCAAGTGGAGGAGTTCAAGTACCTCGGAGTCTTGTTCACGAGTGAGGGAAGAGTGGATCGTGAGATCGACAGGCGGATCGGTGCGGCGTCTTCAGTAATGCGGACGCTGTATCGATCCGTTGTGGTGAAGAAGGAGCTGAGCCGGAAGGCAAAGCTCTCAATTTACCGGTCGATCTACGTTCCCATCCTCACCTATGGTCATGAGCTTTGGGTTATGACCGAAAGGACAAGATCACGGGTACAAGCGGCCGAAATGAGTTTCCTCCGCCGGGTGGCGGGGCTCTCCCTTAGAGATAGGGTGAGAAGCTCTGTCATCCGGGGGGAGCTCAAAGTAAAGCCGCTGCTCCTCCGCATCGAGAGGAGCCAGATGAGGTGGTTCGGTCATCTGGTCAGGATGCCACCTGAGCGCCTCCCTAAGGAGGTGTTTAGGGCATGTCCGACCGGTAGGAGGCCACGGGGAAGACCCAGGACACGTTGGGAAGACTATGTCTCCCGGCTGGCCTGGGAACGCCTCGGGATCCCCCGGGAGGAGCTGGACGAAGTGGCTGGGGAGAGGGAAGTCTGGGCTTCCCTGCTTAGGCTGCTGCCCCCGCGACCCGACCTCGGATAAGCGGAAGAAGATGGATGGATGGATGGATGGATGGATGGAGCCTATCCCAGCTACTCCAAACAGGATGCTCCTGGAGTGAAGTGGCCACCCAGTCCAGAGCGCCACCAGCAGGCTGCTATGATCCCTGCCCCTTGCTAAAGAATATCATGCCATGCAATAAGTACCAAAACACAGAACAGCTGATCATTGGCTCCCGAAAGCTAGGGGAACGGCACTTTTCTGGGGAGATCTGCCCATTAGCCACAATTGCTATGTGAGACAAAAACACACATCTTTCTCTTTTCTGTGCATTCATTCATTCGCTGGCCCACAGAAGCAAATACAAACTATTATTAGTCACCTTGAGACCCTCTCCCTTAAACCTAATAATCAGGTTAGAAATTTAGGGGTAATAATGAACTCAGACTTTATCGACCACATTAAGTCAATAATATCAGCAGGAATAATTTCCGAATCAGATTTAGAACAATTAATCCATGCCTTTGTCTCCAGCAGGTTAGACTAATGTTGGCCTTTGCACTGAGCTTTCTAAATGAGCTGTAAAGCAACTGCAGTACATCCAGAATGCTGCGGCTCGAGTCCTGACTAGAACCATGAAATATGACCACTTTAGTTCAGTGCTAAGGTCACTGCACAGCCTTCCTGTTGCTTGGAAAATACACTTTAAAACAGCTCTCCTTGTGTACAAGTGTGTTGATGGTCCTGTGCCAAAGTACATCTCTGACATGTTAGAACCGTATGAACCATCTCGGCCTCTGAGAACCTCAGGGAGTGGTCTCCTGCTGGTGCACAGAGTCAGGACCAAACATGGTGAAACTGCGTTTCAGTTTTATGCTCCCTAAAATCTGGAAGTCTTCCAGAAAAATGTGAGAAGGGGCTCAACTTTGCTACATGCTGTGGGTCAGCAAGGTTTAAAATATCCACAACAAACTCCCGAAAAAGTACAAGTTTATCCTCCTTTGCCGCCATGTTTTGAAAGACTTCCAAAGTTCCAAGCTTCAAACTAAAACAATCATTGTACTAGATTTTGATGGGTGAGTGTGACATATGAATAGTTTTTTTTAAGCGCTGATACCTATTAAATATAAATAAATACAAAATAAATACATACATCAATCAAAGTTTACTTATATAGCCTCTAATCACAAATGTCTCAAAGGGCTGCACAAGCACCAACGACATCCCTTCAGATTAACATCTGAAGGGACCAACACCCCCAACCCCTCCCCCCCCCCCCCCCCCCCACCTGGGATAGGCGCCGGTCTAAAGCAGTAAAAATGGATGGATGGATTAAATAATGAGATCAATAATTAGTTAAATGATTTAATCATTAATAAACATTGATATAAGTATAATTGAAGAGAATTAAATTGGGAGATAACTTAATAATTACTGTAATTATTTAACAAATATATTATTTGTAACATTAAATAAATAAATGTTTTAAATGTATGAAAATAATGAAATATTGAACTAATTAATTAAATAATTAACCTTTACAATAAATACATTAACGTATTTATGTAATTCATTCCAACTATAATTTATTAATGACACATTTAAGTAAAAATTAAAAGACAAATTTAATTTTGTCTGTCCATAATCTAAAAGTAGAAATATGATGAGAAAAATCAACAATGTAGTCATTTTATCAAATAAATTAAACTGTAGCATGCAAATACACAACTCATGCATTCCTTTACTAGAATGTAATGTAAGTCATTGATGTTTTATGACAATAAATACATAAATTAAAAACATTACATAATCAGGCATGGGCACCAACCAAAAGAAATACGATTCAAATGTATAAAGTTTGATGAAGTAATCCATGGTATTGTCATTATAACATCGAGTTTATATTACAGCCCACATTTTTATGAACAGAGAATAATTATTTTTGAATTTTCATCACTTGAAACGTAATGTGAAAGTCAATAATTGGTAGGGATGATGTTTGATAAGAAATTATCGAGTTCGAGGCCATTATCGAATTCTCTTATCGAACCGATTCCTTATTGATTCTCTTATCGAATCCAGATAGGTTGTTGTATATGGAAAAAAATACACAATATTTGGTTTAACAAAAGCTCACTTTTATTTTATAAGAAAAAAAATATATATATATTGACTGTTACGCCCCCCTAAAAAAATAAAAATAAATAAATATTGACTGTTGTTACCCAAAGTATATTAAGTTGGATTTTTCAGAAAAACAAATATATACAGTAGCACAAAAACAACCTGTCTCTGTGATCACTATAGGTGAATAGCCATGCCTTGAGGCGTTTTTTCGGTCCATTATTTTTGCTGCTTGTGTGACGTCACAGGAAATGACGTAGCTCAGTCCAATGACTGAGCTACGTCATTTCTTATGATGTCCCACAGGGCATTTCTTGTGGGACGGGATTCGTTCCCAGGGATTCAAATAAAGAACCCACTCTTTTTCTTTACTATAGTGGCCTCGATAACGGGAACCGGTTCTCAAAAAAAGGGATTCGAGTCCATGGAACCGGTTATTTTCTTATCGAACGGTTCTTTTCTTATCGAACAACCGGGAGAACCAGTTTCGAACATCATCCCTAATAATCGGGCAACAATATCATACAGTTTGAAATGACATTGTGCAAAGCTTATCACAACACCAATCCGGCCTTAACAATGTATCATTCTTTCCCTTAGCAACCATTCAGAGCATTAATTCCATCAAATGAAATCTAATCCCTTCAAAGAAAACACTTACTAGCAAGGGCAGAGTGGAGTGAGGAGGCAACACTGCGTCCATCACTCCCTCCGCCATAATCTGTCCCCCACATGTTTGAGGTTAAAGTGGATTTAAACTCAAATAACATCCACTGCTATTCTCTCCATCTCCCGCCCGTGCATCGCCATTAGTGTAGTAGCGCTCGGCTCATATGCGCGCTAAAAATGGATTTAAGCACCATTAGCTTATTAGGCGCGAAATGACATTATCTCCCGTCAATGTGAACTCCACAGCAGCCATTTGGAGATAAATTATGCCATAGCAACACCCCCTGATCTGTCAATCAATCCTCTTATCAGTTTTTCTCCCCTGGGTATTTGCAATCACCCGTTCATTTCATGATTTAAATGGAGTCTAAGTGGCTCATCCAGGCCATGTGCTTGTAGGGAATCAATTTAAAAGAGCGAGGGATTTGGTAATATATCGAAACAAAATATGGGAGAAGACGGTAATATCTCACCTATGCAGAGGTGGGTAGTAAACAAATCAAACCAAATCAAACTTGATTTATAAAACGCTTTTCGTACATAATAGAAATGCAACAAAAAGTGCTTTACTGACTTATAAACAATGACCTGAATCTACCGACCCCAATCATCTGCCACATACACACACAGATGAATGCAAGGCTGAGTACAGAGGAGCCAGGTGAAGAAACACTATCACAGGAGCCGTCTGCACCAGGAGGTCATAACGCGTTACATTTACTAAATTTTACTAAATTGTACTTGTCAGAGTAGTTTAAATGCGACATACTTGGAAGAAGAAATGCTTTTACTTTGTAATATTGAGACTTCTTCTAGAAAGCATTTATTTCAACCAATCCTACGTAAGCATAAGTGACGTTTGAGTCCGTTTAACCAAACAAACGGAGCCTGGCAGTCACATGACCGCACTCAAAACTACCCACAGTAAAAAGTGACATGACAATTTATTTATTTTATTTTATTTTATGATTTTTTTTTTATAAAGGACCTTATCTTCACCACACCTGGTTGTCCAAATTAGGCATAATAATGTGTTAATTCCACGACTGTATATGTCGGTATCGGTTGATATCGGTATCGGTAATTAAGAGTTGGACAATATCGGAATATCGGATATCGGCAAAAAAGCAATTATCGGACATCCCTAATTCAGACTTTACTTTTAAATCAATAACGGAGGAGCATCTCCTCATCCGTGGCTCACTAGTGCGACGACAACGCCGTAAATGTGTACCGTGAAAAACCGTCCAACCGGAACGCTCTAATAGCTAAAGTTCCTTGGGTGAATAATGTAAACTCACTACACCGGTATGTTTTAGCGCTTTCATGGCGAGTTTACTGACAGATATAAGTAAGAACTTTGTACTACTTTATATCAGAAATGGCAACAACGGAGGATGAATGTCCTATAGCAAGAAGATAGAGAAAAAGAAGAAGCTTATCGACTATTGTGTCTGCACGGACTCCAAATGTGGACGCGTGCAAATTTTTTCAATATGTCATCATGATTAGTAAGTGTGGTTAATGAAAAATGAATGTTCTATACCATGCAAATCCACTGAGGTGCAACTGGAATGCTGTCCCCATTAATACGCGCTGCATATTTAGCACATGCTCGTACGGTTTATCAGCAACTTCCAGTGTGGCCGTGGCAGAATGAATCGGGAATGAAATAGAGTGTCTCTGAACGGGTTTGCTCCACTCCAAATTGGAATCGCTCTCCTCATTGCTTCATTATCGCAACTTTCTCTTTGTGTCTGCTTGGAGGCTAATTAAAGGGGGGACAGAGAGAAGCCCGGGAAAAAGACCCCACTGATGGAAATCCAATGAGGTGGATATGAAGATGAGAATGTAGGAATTGTCGGCCGTCTTACAGTGCCCTTGATAAATAGCAGCAGTGCCTTCCTAAAAATTCTTGCTCTTGTAATTGGGGATGACTAATCTGAGTGTAGGTGGAATATAAAGTATGTCGAATCATTCCAAATTTACTTGTTTGAGTCTGAATGGGTCTTCTAGTTCTGCCTCAATTGCAGAAACATGCACATTGGGATAAACTCACTTTCTAGAATGCATTGTTTTCCTTTCTTGCAATTAGGTTTTAAAGAAGCTCCGAAATCAAGTTGCAAACTGCATGAAGTGCCTGACAGATGTTTACCTCGACTAACCCCCAGTCTGCAGAAAATATATTCATTTGTGTATAAAAAAAAAAAATGCTGCACAATGACCAAAACACAAAATGGCCATAAGTGACGAACAATCAGCAAGTGTGAATTAGGATTGCACGAAAAAGACAATGTACACTAGGAACTAGAGATGTCCGATAATGGCTTTTTTGCCGATATCCGATATTCCGATATTGTCTAACTCGTAATTACTGATTCCGATATCAACCGATACCGATATATACAGTCGTGGAATTAACACATTATTATGCCTAATTTTGTTGTGATGCCCCGCTGGATGCATTAAACAATGTAACTTTACCATGAATTGATTAACGTGGACCCCAGTTGAAAAACGTCTTCGGGTGTTACCATTTAGTGGTCAATTGTACGGAATATGTACTGTACTGTGCAATCTATTAATACAAGTTTCAATCAATCAATCAATCATAAACAAGGTTTTCCAAAATAAGAGAATAACTTCAACTCCAGTTATGGAATAAAAGTGACAACATGGCACTGCCATATTTATTATTGAAGTCACAAAGTGCATTATTTTTTTTAACATGCCTCAAAACAGCTTGGAGTTTGGGACATGCTCTCCCTGAGATAATCCTAATACCCACTACAACTATAGGAAATACTATACTTTGACTTTCACAAAGTGCATTTTTTTTTTTTTTTTTTTAAACATGCCTCAAAACAACAGCTACAAGAATAATGAAGGCACACAGCTTCTGTCCAGAGTATACTGGCCTACGTCCGTGTTCTACCGGATATGTACCACTCCGTACAGCGGCGTTTTAAAAAGTCGTTAATTTTACTTTTTGAAACCGATACCGATAATTTCCGATATTACATTTTAAAGCATTTATCGGCCGGCCGATATTATCGGACATCTCTACAAGGAACCCCTCTATTTGCAAACTGTTCCGTTTACCAACCTTTATATCGTGCCAAATACCGTATTTCCCGGACCATAGGGCACCCTGGAGCAGGTCTCGTCAGGTCTATTTTCATACAAAAAGGGCACCGGATTATAAGGCGCATTAAAGGGGTCATATCATTTTTTTTTTTTTCTTGAATGGAAAACACTTCCTTGTGGTCTACATAACATTTAATGGTGGTTCTTTGGTCAAAAATGTTGCATAAATTATGTTTTACAGATCATCTTCAAGCCGCTTTCAGGATGCGCCGTTTTGTGGGCGGTCTTATTTACGTGGCTCACCTTTTCATCTTTTCTCCGTCATCTTTGTTGTAGCGGTGTAGCGTGCAAGGACGGGGGTGGAAGAAGTGTCAAAAGATGGCGCTAACTGTTTTAATGATATTCAGACTAGAGATTGATATTCAGACTAGAGATGTCCGACGATAAATGCTTTAAAATGTAATATCGGAAATTATCGGTATGGTTTTTTTTTGTTTTGTTTTTTTGTTTTTTTATTAAATCAACATTAAAACACAAGATACACTTACAATTAGTGCACCAACCCAAAAAACCTCCTTCCCCCATTTACACTCATTCACACAAAAGGGTTGTTTCTTTCTGTTATTAATATTCTGGTTCCTACATTATATATCAATATATATCAATACACATGATTGTGCGTGCTGCTGGTCCACTAATAGTACTAACCATTGGCGTTGTTAGGCCTATTTTAGGGGGGCTCAAGCCCCCCTAAAATATTCTTAAGCCCCCCTAAATAATTTGGTGTTATTTTTTTTTTTTTTTTTTTACAAATACATATTCATTATAAAGTGGCCCGAATATGAGTTTAAATAAATAATCATATAACCTGTTATTATTCACTCAGTTTCCCCTCACTTCGTAGCGTAAGGTAGAGAGCCCCTTTAGTGCGTCGGTATCCAATCCATTCCACTTGTTCATATAGAAAATGCCCACATCACTCAAATTCCAGTCCGCATTTTCTCTGCGACCTTGCTTGCGGTCCTGCAGGTGTACGAAGCACAATATCTTCCTTTACAATGAGTTAAGCTGCACGAAACCTTGTGTGTGCAATTGTAAATAATTCAGTTTTTAAGTTTTGTGTTTCTTGTAGAATCTATATAAAGTAATATACATTAGCCTATTGTTAAAATAATGAAAAAAACATAATTAAATATATTGGTCTTATTGTATTGTTATATTAATAGCTGTTGTATTATTATAGGATGCCTTGTTAAACATTTCATAGGATTTTCAGAGGGAGGAAAAACCAAGACATTTAATATAAAATGTAAAATGAATAAATACATAAAAAGAAAAAGAAAAAAAATGGTTAAGAGGACATCCCTAATTCAGACTTTAATTAAATCAATAACGGAGCAGCATCTCCTCACCCGTGGCTCACTAGTGCAACGACAACGCCGTAAATGTGTCCCGTGAAAAAACGTCCGACCGGAACACTCTAATTTGGGTGAATAATCTAAACTCACTACACCGGTATGTTTTACTGACAGATATAAGTAAGAACGTTATACTACTTTATATTAGAAATGGCAACAGCAGAGGATGAATGTTCCATAACAAGAAGATAGAGAAAAAGAAGAAGCTTATCGACTATTGTGTCTGCACGGACTACAAAGGTGAACGCGTGCAAATTTTCAGGACTTATGCAGATCCCAAATACAGATCAGCATGTACCAGAAGGTAAGAAAAGTTGCTTTTGCATAATATTGCGAAACAAAACGCCAGATAATATGTCTTACCTTATATACACACCATAATAATACAAATATGTTGAAGCACAGTTAAAAAACAGAATGGAAATAATTTGTTTTCTATGAACGATAAAACCCTGAATATTGACATAATATGAATGTCACACCCCCTCTCGTTCGACATACTTTACAATCAAGCAAAACGCAACAAAAATGCAACACACTACCTACAATCTGATATTCTGATATATCATGAAGCTTTAGAACTTTGTTGTAAAAATCTTCTTCCGCGTTTGTCTCTAAAACCCGCATTTCAAGCTGGCCACTCTGGAAACACTCTGTGGAAACGCTCCCCACCCATACTGCTTGGTGCCTCGTCTGAGCTGCTGTGACTTAGATTACCATAGTAACTAGTATATCATGCAAAAGCGCAGATTCCAACCAATGAAATATTTTGTATAGTTCAAGACTTATGGTAATTTGAAAACATCATTGCACATCTTAAAGGCAGCTACAGTTTCCATCTTAAAGATCTAAAAAAATTATTTGAGAATGTCCAACGGGCCAGATTGAAAAGCTTAACGGGCCGCATGTGGCCCCCGGGCCTTAATTAGCCGAGGTCTGTTGTAGAGCAACTGTGTGGTTCACACATATCCCCGTCAGACAGTGGTCCAGGAGGCGCCCATTCAGAGGCTGCATTGAATTGTATTATGATGCATTCAAGTCCGACACAGTAATTCATAATTAGTGAATGATTACCTCTGTCAGATGCTCATAATTACTAATTAACTATTTGTTGTGTGGTTAATTGAAAATGTATTTGCAATCAGAGGTGTAATAACATATGGTAAATCAGTGTAATAAGAAGACGACAACTAATAATTAATAATTTTCATAATATTCTGACTTGTTGATTCAGTAATCGTAAAAAAGGAAGCAAATCGGGTGTATTACGCCCAGCATAGTCAAAAACACTGAAAAACAAGAAAATCATCCTTATGGATAGAGTTTAGCGTGATGTTTAGTCTCTAGCATACTTGCCAACCTTGAGACCTCCGAATTCAGGAGATTGGGCGGGGGGGTGAATATTGTAGCCCGGACGAGTATATTGTAGCCTGGATGAGTTAGGTCTGCAAGGGATTCTGGGTATTTGTTTTATTGTGTTTATGTTGTGTTACGGTGCGGATGTTCTCCCGAAAAGTGTTTGTCATTCTTATTTGGTGTGGGTTCACAGTGTGGCGCATATTTGTAACAGTGTTAAAGCTGTTTATACAGCCACCCTCAGTGTGACCTGTATGGCTGTTGACCAAGTATGCCTTGCAGTCACTTACGTGTGTCTGCAGAAGCCGCTTACAACACGTGACTGGGCCGGCACGCTGTTTGTATGGAGAAAAAGCGGACGCGAAGACAGGTTGTAGAGGACTCTAAAGGCAGTGCCATCACGGCACGCCCTCAATATTGTTGGCCGGGTGAAAATCGGGAGAAATTCGGGAGAATGGTTGCCCCGGGAGATTTTCGGGAGGGGCACTGAAATTCTGGGGTTTCCCGGAAAAATCGGGTAGGTTGGCAAGTATGGTCTCCAGTTCCCACACTGAGATGAGAACATCATAGAGCTTTTAATAGCATCGTTAAATTGGTATAATTAATGTCGATGGCACGTTCTCGATGTGTCCCGCAAATTTATGCTCGCCGCTAATGTCGCTCCACAGTGCAAAGCCGCTTTTAAGTCAGCCACACTCGCCTCCAAAGCAAGTTTCTCGCAAGTAACATTATTAACCTCTCTCCATCATATCTCTCTGACCTGATCCATGTCGCCACGCCCTTACGTTCCCTAAGATCCTCTTCATCCATCCATCTCACTGTCCCCTTTTTTAAACTGTCCACCACGGGTGCCCGAGCTTTCAGTCGCTCTGCCCCACTTCTTTGGAACTCTTTACCACCAGACCTTCGTAACTTAGATTCAATATCCCTCTTCAAATCAAGACTCAAAATACACTTATTCCTGACTGCGTATTCATTGTAATCATCTTTTCTTCTCTATCTTTGTTGTTGTTGTTGTTGTTGTTGTTGTTTTTTATCCAATTTGATTTTATTGTTGTGATATTGTACGGTGTCCTTGAGTGCCCAGAAAGGCGCCTTATAAATAAAATGTATTATTATTATTATTATTATTATTATTATCACTGGAGGATGAGGAATAGCTAAACATGCTACACTATGCAACAGGGGAGGATGCAATAAACAATGCTCTTGATCTATATCGAACACTTAAAGTTCGATATATCGCGCCCTAAAATAACCCAATATTCTTTAAAATGCGATCGTGCCTCGGACCCTACATTTTCACTCGTTTACATTACGGTGTGATGGCCGGTAGACTGGGGTGTAGGACGAGCTAACGAGCTAAATCTGTTATGCGTCTCAGCCGGTTCACCCAAGCTTGTAGGCCGTTTAGGGCTGTGTGGAGGTTGCCCACCCATGGGTCCTCCAGACCAGTGGTCCCCAACCGGTACCGGTCCGTGGATCAATTGGTACCAGGCCGCACAAGAAAGAAAAAAATAATATTTTTTTATTTTTATTAAATCAACATAATAAACACAAGATTCACTTACAATTAGTGCACCAACCCAACAAACCTCACTCCCCCATTTACACTCATTCACACTCATTCGCACAAAAGGGTTGTTTCTTTCTGTTATTAATATTCTGGTTCCTACATTATATATCAATATATATCAATACAGTCTGCAGGGATACAGTCCGTAAGCACACATGATTGTATTTTTTTAATGACAAAAAAATATATAAAAATACCAAATTTTCAAGCGTTGACCGGTCCGCAGTTACAAAAAGGTTGGGGACCACTGCTCCAGACCACCAAGCATCGCCATGAGAGCCCGGATCAGGGTTACAATAGAGTTTTTATTTCTAATAGTGCAGCAGCTTGCTTTCCAGCAAGTGTCCTTTTGTCGCTCTCGCTCCAACAAACTCTCTCTTCCCGACTGCTGCTTATACAGGGCGACAGGTGATTAGATGACAAGGTCCACCTGGGCCATCTACGCACCTGTCGCTGACTTCGAGGCCGGTCCTGGCACACCCCGTTCCGCTGCAGGACCGCCCTCCTCCACATACCTCCACCGCCAGACGCAGGCCGGGAAGCCGTCCGGCCGCGCCTACTCCCTCCCCCCCTTCACGCGGTGGAGCCACTGGAGGGGTTTGTGATCGGAGCAGAGACTGAATGAGCGCCCCAGGAGGTAGTACCGGAGGGCCCCGACCGCCCACCGGATGGTGAGGCACTCCCTCTCCACGGTGCTGTACCTCGCCTCCCGGTCGGAGAGCTTCCGGGTTATGTATAGGATGGGGGCAGTCGACGCCCTCCACCTGCTGGGACAAAACAGCTCCCAGTCCTCTGCCCGACGTGTCAGCCTGCAGACAAAACGGGAGAGAAAAATCAGGCATGTGCAGGACCGGCTCCTCCCGACTGCTGCTTATACAGGGCGACAAGGCCCACCTAGGCCATCTACGCACCTGTCGCTGACTTTGAGGCCAGTCCTGGCACACCCCGTTCCGCTACAGGCCTGCAGGCCACGCCCCCCTCCACAGGCTGCTACAAACTGGGCTAATTAGCTCAATACGGCCAACACTCGCAAGCGTGTCGAGGGCCTAAAACGTTACGAAGTCACTCTGCTCTAACTGGGACAACTTTCCCATGAGAAAGGTGCGAGAAGAACACAAAGGCATCCTTGCGTTGTTTTCCTTCACCAAGTCGAGCTCTTGCTGTCTTCGGAGCGGGGGAGGCTCGGACCGGGATTAGTTTAGCTCTGCTAGCTTGGCAGAAACAAAAAGAGCAAGTGCTTTGTAAATTCGATAAGACGACAAAATGTGTTGGAGCTGGGCCAGGAAAGGCTATAAAATATTTAGAAGCACTCAAAATAAAAAGATAGCACTTGGCTTTGACGACCACAAAGGAGCACGAAGGACCACAGCCGACTCAACAGCAGAGTGAAATGTTTAATTTCTTTGTAGGCAAAAAATGAGGATTTCTATACAAAGCCATCTTGGGAGTAACGCAATTGGTATTTTGTGGACCCCAACGACTGCATCATATCAAACTTTGAGTGTACAAGTATCGATAGTGACGATACCGAGTACAGTATCAATGTCTGGTCGATACTACATAGAATAGAGTAATATTTTTTTTACAATCACAAACCGTTTTGTCGTTTTTGTTATTGTTTACACACTTGGTAAATAAGTCTCCGTAAACCAGTAACCAGATATTAACAGTAAATTAGCAATTAGATTAATAGTAGTTTTGAGGAAAAAATAGGAAATTATGTAAATATATACAGTATATCCTGATATATATACAAAACGCAAAACCAGTGAAGTTGGCACGTTGTGTAATTTGTCAATAAAAACAGAATACAATGATTTGCAAATCCTTTTCAATTTATATTCAATTGAATAGACTGCAAAGACAAGAATTTAATGTTCAAACTGAGAAACTATTTTTTGCAAATAATCATTAACTTAGAATGTAATGGCAGCAACACATTGCAAAAAGTTTGGCACAGGGGCATTTTTACCACTGTGTTACATGACCTTTCCTTTTAACAACACTCAGTAAATGTTTGGGAACTGAGGAGACCAATTTTTGAAACTTTTAAGGTGGAATTCTTTCCCATTCTTGCTTGATGTACAGCTTAAGTTGTTCAACAGTCCGGGGTCTCAGTTGTGGTATTTTACGCTTCATAATGTGCCACACATTTTCAATGGGAGACAGGTCTGGACTACAGGCATGCCAGTCTAGTGCCTGCACTCTTTTACTATGAAGCCATGCTGTTGTAACACGTGGCTTGGCATTGTCTTGCTGAAATAAGCAGGGGCGTCCATGATAACCTTGCTTGGATGGCAACATATGTTGCTCCAAAACCTGTATGTACCTTTCAGCATGAATGGTGCCTTCACAGATGTGTAAGTTACCCATGTCTTGGGCACTAATACACCCCCATACCATCACAGATGCTGGCTTTTGAACTTTGTGCCTATAACAATCCGGATGGTAATTTTCCTCTTTGTTCCGGAGGAAACAAGGTCCAGTTTCCAAAAACAATTCGAAATGTGGACTCGTTAGACAACAGAACACTTTTCCACTTTGTATCAGTCCATCTTAAATGAGCTCGGGCCCTACGGTGCCGGCAGCGTTTCTGGGTGTTGTTGATAAATGGCTTTCGCTTCGCATAGTAGAGTTTAACTTGCACTTACAGATGTAGCGACAAACTGTAGTTACTGACAGTGGTTTTCTGAAGTGTTCCCGAGCCAATGTGGTGATATCCTTTACACAATGATGTCGCTTTTTGATGCAGTACCGTCTGAGGGATCGAAGGTCCGTAAAATCATCGTTTTACGTGCAGTGAATTCTCCAGATTCTCTGAACCTTTTGATGATATTACGGACTGTAGATTGTGAAATCCCTAAATTCCTTGCAATAGGTCTTTGAGAAATGTTGTTCTTAAACTATTCGACAATTTGCTCACGCATTTGTTCACAAAGTGGTGACCGTCGCCCCATCCTTGTTTGTGAACGACTGAGCATTTCATGAAAGCTGCTTTTGCACCCAATCATGGCACCCACCTGTTCAACTGTGGGATGTTCCAAATAAGTGTTTGATGAGCATTCTTCAACTTTCTCAGTCTTGTTTGCCACTTGTGACAGCTTTTTTGAAACACGTTGCAGGCATTAAATTCCAAATTTGCTGATATTTGCAAAAAATAATGTTTTCCAGTCTATTCAATTGAATATAGGCTGAAAAGGATTTGCAAATCATTGTATTCTGTTTTTATTTACCATTTACACAACGTGCCAACTTCACTGGTTTTGGATTTTGTATATCAGGCTGCAATATATATCGCAGTAAAAATGTTTGCCCATCCCTTGTGTGAATGTTACACAACTTGGGGTACATTATTCCAAAATGTTGGGCAAATGATCTTCTGTACTCAATTGATTTCCTTGATGTTATATTTTTGTGGTCACTATGTTTGAACGTTTCCTCAGTACTACTAGTACTTTGTGAAATGCACCAGTTACACCAGCACTAAAATAATGAATCTAGACGATGGAGTGTTTACTTGAGCATAGACAAGGCTAGTCCACTTAAATTTACTGAAGCAGAGATACATCAATATTTTTATGGCAGTTTATTTGTTTTGGAAGGTGACTTTCAGTGGCAGTGAATCCAACGGTGATAAATCAACGATAAGAACTTTTATGCAGATATTGTAATATGTGCTGTTTTTACCCGGTTCCGCTTTTATCTCGCAGACTGACGTTGTTAAGTATGGATACATTATCCCCAGGAACCCATAAAATAGGGTGTGGGGTTCCTCAAGGCTCAATTTTAGGCCCAATGTAATTTTAGGTCCCATGCATTGTCCAAGGTTACAGAAAAGAAAAGTCCTTTAATCCTCAAGCGTGCCAATGAGAGCTGCACATAAGGCAAAACGTAGAACGTTTTGACATAGCATAAATACTAGAAACGTATCGAACAAGGCATTAGCGTAAAGCTAACCAGACGCAGTGGCAAACTTTAGATCTGCAAGGAAGGCAGGGTGACGTGGGTATAAGAACGGGCATAATTGGGATTGGCAGCAGATGTGTGTCCTAATCACCAAACAAAGACCTGGTGTGTAACACTCAGCGCTCCTAACAACTGGAAAGTAAACAAGGACTAGTAGCGCTGACAACATGAAAATACGCTAAACATAGGGAAGAATAGTAAGAAACACAAGACAGGTCATGACACAACCAGGACAAAACAGAGGTTTTAGTTATAAGTATTGAAGGCCAAAAAGAGAAACATTTTGGAAAAAGTACAAGATTTTAAACCAGGTGTGTCCAAACTATGGCTCGCAGGCCAAATGCAGCTTGCCGGCGTCTTTAATTTGGCCCGCGGCACACCACGAGTTCAATAATTGGGGGTTAAAACACCAAAACGCATTCCCAGGCGCGGCCACCGCTGCTGCTCACTGCTCCCCTCACCTCACAGGGGGTGACGATGATGGGTCAAATGCAGAGGATAATCTCACCACACCTAGTGTGTGTGTGACAATCATTGGTACTTTAACTTAATAAGCAATTTGGCCAGTGTGGTGTTTTCATATTACATGCTAATAGCCAGCGACCTGGTAACTGTCTTTGTGACACCACCTGGTGCATATTGAGAGCAACTAAAGTCAGTCAACATTTGTTAAACTTTCATGTATTTTCAGCACAGCTATTAATTATATGTCATAATCCAAACAACCTTCCCTAGTCATGGAGCGGGGGGGAAAAAAATGCAACCAGCGCAAAAACTCGACAAACATGGTCACACATAAAACACTGCTCACTGAACTTTGTGGCTATAGTAAAAATCGTCCTATCAACATTAAAACAAATCGATTAAAATTACACCCATTTAAATCCTTTACAAGGAATGATGAGAAAAATGCGAAACACTCTTTCCACACTAATCCATGTTCAACGCATTTTATCTGTTTAATATTTCTGATTTCAACACGCAAGTTAACAAGGTAGGAGTTGAACAATCACATACTCTTAATAACCAATTATAATATCCATCCATCCATCCATCCATTTTCTACCGCTTGTCCCTTTTGGGGTCGCGGGGGGTGCTGGAGCCTATCTCAGCTGCCATTATATTATATACACATATATATGTATAGGCTTTATATATAATATATATGTGTGTATATATATATATGTGTGTATGTGTATATATATATATATATATATATATATATATATGTATATATATATATATATATATATATATATATATATATATATATATATATATATATATATATATTAACTTAATGCCAATGATTGTTACACACACACATCAGGTGTGGCGAAATTATTCTCTGCATTTGACCCATCACCCTTGATCACCCCCTGGGACGTGAGGGGAGCCGTGGGCAGCAGCGGTGGCCGCGCCCGGGAATCATTTTGGTGATTTAATCCCCAATTCTAACCCTTGAAGCTGAGTGCCAAGCAGGGAGGTAATGGGTCCCATTTTTATAGTCTTTGGTATGACTCGGCCGGGGTTTGAACTCACAACCTACCGATCTCAGGGCGGACACTCTAACCACTATGTGTATGTGTGTATATACTGTAAAGCATGAAGTGCTCTAAAACTTGCTGGTAGACGGCTGCGTTGACCCTGGATCTCAGGAAACAGAGTGGACCGACACCAGCAGATGACATGGCACCCCAAACCATCACTGATGGTGGAAACTTTACACTAGACTTCAGGCAACGTGGATCCTGTGCCTCTCCTGTCTTCCTCCAGACTCTGGGACCTCGATTTCCAAAGGAAATGCAAAATTTGCATGGTTGGGTGATGGTTTGGGGTGCCATGTCATCTGCTGGTGTCGGTCCACTCTGTTTCCTGAGATCCAGGGTCAACGCAGCCGTCTACCAGCAAGTTTTAGAGCACTTCATGCTTCCTGCTGCTGACCTGCTCTATGGAGATGGAGATTTCAAGTTCCAACAGGACTTGGCGCCTGCACACAGCGCAAAATCTACCCGTGCCTGGTTTACGGACCATGGTATTTCTGTACTAAATTGGCCCGCCAACTCCCCTGACCTTAGCCCCATAGAAAATCTGTGGGGTATTGTGAAAAGGAAGATGCAGAATGCCAGACCCAAAAACGCAGAAGAGTTGAAGGCCACTATCAGAGCAACCTGGGCTCTCATAACACCTGAGCAGTGCCAGAAACTCATCGACTCCATGCCACGCCGCATTAACGCAGTAATTGAGGCAAAAGGAGCTCCAATCAAGTATTGAGTATTGTACATGCTCATATTTTTCATTTTCATACTTTTCAGTTGGCCAACATTTCTAAAAATCCCTTTTTTGTATTAGCCTTAAGTAATATTCTAATTTTGTGACACACGGAATTTTGGATTTTCATTTGTTGCCACTTCAAATCATCAAAATTAAATGAAATAAACATTTGAATGCATCAGTCTGTGTGCAATGAATAAATATAATGTACAAGTTACACCTTTTGAATGCAATTACTGAAATAAATAAAGTTTTTCAAAATATTCTAATTTACTGGCTTTTACCTGTATAGTGTTTTTCACCTTCGCTATCAAAGCGTTGGTACTTTCTTTGGTCCCACGGTGGCTTACTTTGCGGGTGTACTCAATAAAGAAAGCGAACGACACACGGTCAAACTGACTGCTGTGGAACCTCGATTTAAGAACCCCTCTTTATACGAACCACAGACTGATTAAAAGTATGCTTTGTCATGAACCTTGAAAGTTTCCTCCACCCATTTTGTGCCTGGCAGCACAACCATTGCAGTGCTGTCATTAGCTATTAAGCTATTTCATATGTCTGTAGCCTTTTTACAGCATTTTTCTAGTTTTATAGCTCAACACGAGTCCAAAGAAAGAAATGGACAAGCGATATGGTTGTTTGAAACCTTCAGGAAGTATCGACACCGTTGTCGACACTACATCCTCTGATGCACACAAAAAGACTAACCAACAAGATAAAGTGATTTTATTTTTCATTCCTAATTATTGTAGCGGCTTGGCTGTTAAAGTTAAGGAGTTTAGTGATTTCAAACTGTGAGTGCCCCACAGCGCTAGTGACAATGTGTGGGTGTGTGTTCGGCAGGGCTGCCGCAAATGAGGACAGATCAGCTTCTTGTTGTTGTTTTTTTGGCTTTGTCATGAAATAAAAAGTTGATCCATCACCCCCTGTTAGGTTTGTTTGATATACAGTACTGTATAGGGCTTTATATTGTGTTCAAAGTGTACAAACCATTACAAAAATATGGACTTTAGTTTAGTTTGTGTGTGTTAGCGCCTGTAATAACAATATCACTAAAACTTGGTTAATATTCAAGACACAAAATGTGAATGGATATTGTGAGCGGTTTTTGGATGTTTTTTTTATTGGGTTTCATGGGCCGAATAGAGGACCTGTAAGCCATACTTGCCAACCTTGAGACCTCCGAATTCGGGACTTGGAGGGGGGGGTGTATATTTTCAAGTATTTCCTATATATATATATCGAGAAGTCTGATCTAAAAAATTTGCAGGCAGCTTTTGATTGATTGATTGATTGATTGATTGAGACTTTTATTAGTAGATTGCACAGTCCAGTACATATTCCGTACAATTGACCACTAAATGGTAACACCCGAATACGTTTTTTCACTTGTATAAGTCGGGGTCCACGTTAATCAATTCACGGTAGCATACCCCTTCCCCTTCAAGCTGTCCTGGATGAACTGAAATTATTTTTTCCAATCATTTTGGAACTCGCAAGCGTACTTCATCTTCTTACTCGTCGTCGCCATGTCTCTTCTTCGTTCTTCTGCTTCGTCTCTGTTATGTTTTTGGACATTACTACTTGCCGTAGTTTTGAAGCAATGCATGATGGGAATCCGGATGTTGTGTGTCAGTGTATTAACGTGCCGGCTGGAATAAACACACGCTGAGAAATAGCTCCGTGCCTGCCTACTTTATGGGTTATAGATAAACCTATGGATAACGTAGACATATATAATAGTCTCCTTTTCAGGTAAGAGAAGACGCTAAAGACAGTGCCTTTAAGGCACGCCCCCAATATTGTTGTCCGAGTGGAAATCGGGAGAAATTCGGGAGAATGGTTGCCCAGGGAGATTTTCGGGAGGGGCACTGAAATTCGGGAGTCTCCCGGGAAAATCGGGAGGGTTGGCAAGTATGCTGTAAGCGGACCTTTATTTACGTTTTAGTTACGAATTAGAATGCATCAAATACAAAAATACATCCGTCGTCATGTCTTTTATAATAACTGTGAACGATTGGCAAAACTCCAAAAATAGTTCAGTCCAGTTTGTTCATTTCTGATCATTTGTGAGGGCACCAAAGAGACTTCTGTGTGTGCGCGCATGTTGGCAGAGCAGCACATACGGAGGACAGCAGCTTGTTGTTGTTGTTGTTGTTGTTTTAGATTGTTCGTAAAGAGAAAGTTGATGCATCACCCACTTGTATAGCACTTCATATTATGTTCAAAATGTACACACTTTTACTGAAATATGGACTTTTGTCGAGGCCGGAACACATTATTCATATTTACATTGTTTCTTATTGAGAATTTTGCTTCAATAGACATATATTTACAAACCCTGTTCAAGAACCAATTAAGTTCTAAAAGACAATTTTGGCAAACATTTCCTGCGAAAAACCGGACCCTGCAAAAAGTGCAACTGAGGTACCGCTGTACTGTGAAACAACATGTTCAGTTCTACCAAAAACCTATTCTTAAGGAACACAATTACAAATCGACTCGACTGCAGGTGTGAGTTCAATGCCAGAAGACTCAGTCCACTTACTCCTGTAGGTCAATCAATCACTTTTTGATTTCACTTAAAATTCTTTGTGACAAGTGACCTTGTAAAATGCCTTTTGTCTGCATTGTTATTCCTGCTCTGACACGGCAGCATCATTCATATCGGCCATCTAATCTAATACAAGTGTTCTCTATTGAATAAACCGCATACCTGAATAGAATACGATACGCTCAGCCAATGGGAAAGTAAGATTATATGCTTTCATGCCTGCATAATATATGTGCGTATACATGTGTGTGCGTGTGTTTTATAATTATTCAAAGTAGCATAAAGACAATAATCGCATCATTGAGGGGAGATCTGCTTCCTTTATAAAGTGCAAATTAAATGGTCCCAGTCATCTAATGCAAAAACACACCTTTTTCAAGTAATTCTCAATAACATATAATATTAATACAAAACACAAAGCATTTATTTTTGTCAAAGTAACTCAATGATGGAAAGAATAAAAACTGGACTAGAAATAAATGCATACTGAAATACAGGAAGTATATGAAGAAACATTTTTTTATAGAAAATGGCAAAACAAGTACCGTATTTTTCGGACTATAAGACGCACGTAAAATCCTTAAATTTTCTCAGAAATCGACGGTGCGCCTAATGTACGGAATAACAACGTCCACAGTTTCCAAAAACAATTTGAAATGTGGACTCGTCAGACCACAGAACACTTGTACACTTTGCATCAGTCCATCTTAGATGAGCTCGGGCCCAGCGTTTCTGGGTGTTGTTGATAAATGGCTTTGGCTTTGCATAGTAGAGTTTTAACTTGCACTTACAGATGTAGCAACCGACTGTAGTTACTCACGGTGGTTTTCTGAAGTGTTCCAGAGCCCATGTGGTGATATCCTTTACACACTGATGTCGCTTTTTGATGCAAGTGCCGCCTGAGGGATCGAAGGGCCGTAACACCATCGCTTACATGCAGTAATTTCTCCAGATTCTTTAAACCTTTGATGATATTACGGACCGTAGATGGTGAATTCACTAAATTCCTTGCAGTAGCTCGTTGAGAAATGTTGTTCTTAAACTGTTCGACAATTTGCTCACGCATTTGTTCACAAAGTAGTGACCCTCGCCCCCCTATGCTTTTATACTCAATCATGGCATCCACCTGTTCCTAATTAGCCTGTTCACATGTGGGATGTTCCAAATAAGTGTTTGATGAGCATTCCTCAACTTTATCAGTCATTTTTTGCCACTTGTGCCAGCTGTTTTGAAACATGTTGCAGGCATCAAATTCCAAATGAGCTATTATTTGCAAAAAATAACGTTTTCCAGTTCAAACGTTAAGTATCTTGTCTTTGCAGTCTATTTAATTGAATATAAGTTGAAAAGGATTTGCAAACCATTGTATTCTCTTTTTATTTACGATTTACACAACGTGCCAACTTCACTGGTTTTGGGTATTGTAAATATGTACGGCATATAAGGGCATCTATATCAACAATATGATTTATCTGAGTGGCTGAACAGGACAGTTTAAGAAAAAAAAATGGTTTTTTTTTAATCCATTAAGAACCGTTACAATTAAGAATTGTGATTCATGCGATAATGTAAGATGAACTGATGCAAAGTGGAAAAGTGTTCTGTGGTCAGACGAGTCCACATTTCATATTGTTTTTTGGAAACTGTGGACGTTGTGTCTTCCGGAACAAAGAGAAAAAGAACCATCCGGATTGTTATAGGCGCAAAGTTCAAAAGCCAGCATCTGTGATGGTATGGGGGTGTATTAGTGTCCAAGGCATGGCTAACTTACACATCTGTGAAGGCACTGAAAGGTACATACAGGTTTTGGAGTAACATATGTTGCCATCCAAGCAACGTTACCATGGACGCCCCTGCTTATTTCAGCAAGACAATGCCAAGCCACGTGTTACAACAGCGTGGCTTCATAGTAAAAGAGTGCGGGTACTGACTGCCCTGCCTGTAGTCCAGACCTGTCTCCCATTGAAAATGTGTGGCGCATTATGAAGTCTAAAATACCACAACGGAGACCCCCGGACTGTTGAACAACTTAAGCTGTACATCAAGCAAGAATGGGAAATAATTCCACCTGAAAAGCTTAAAAAAATGGTCTCCTCAGTTCCCATACCTTTACCGAGTGTTGTTAAAAGGAAAGGTCATGTAACACAGTGGTAAAAATGCCCCTGTGCCAACTTTTTTGCAATGTGTTGCTGCCATTAAATTTTAAGTTAATGATTATTTGAAAAAAAAAAACCTTAGTTTCTCAGTTCGAACATTAAATATCTTGTCTTTGCAGTCTATTCAATTGAATATAAGTTGAAAAGGATTTGCAAATCATTGTATTCTGTTTTAATTTACGATTTACGCAACGTGCCAACGTCACCGGTTTCAGGTATTGTAAATATGTACGGCAGATATTGGCATCTACATCAACAATATGATTTATCTGAGTGGCCGAACAGGACAGTTTAAGAATTTTTTTATTTTTTATTTTTTTTGATTAAAGGGGAACATTATCACAATTTCAGAATGGTTAAAACCATTAAAAATCAGTTCCCAGTGGCTTATTATATTTTTCGAAGTTTTTTTCAAAATTTTACCCATCACACAAAATCCCTAAAAAAAGCTTCAAAGTGCCTGATTTTAACCATCGTTATAAACACCCGTCCATTTTCCTGTGACATCACATAGTGAAGCCAACACAAACAAACATGGCGGAAAGAACAGCAAGCTATAGCGACATTAGCTCGGATTCAGACTCGGATTTCAGCGGCTTAAGCGATTCAACAGATTACGCATGTATTGAAACGAATGGTTGTAGTGTGGAGGCAGGTAGCGAAAACGAAATTGAAGAAGAAACTGAAGCTATTGAGCCATATCGATTTGAACCGTATGCAAGCGAAACCGACGAAAACGACACGACAGCCAGCGACACGGGAGAAAGCGAGGACAAATTTGGCGATCGCCTTCTAACCAACGATTGGTATGTGTTTGTTTGGCATTAAAGGAAACTAACAACTATGAACTAGGTTTACAGCATATGAAATACATTTGGCAACAACATGCACTTTGAGAGTGCAGACAGCCCAATTTTCATCAATTAATATATTCTGTAGACATACCCTCATGTCAGCAGGCCAGGGAACCTAGGGTCGATATTCTTCTCTTGATCATCTTCGGGACGGTGTGAGCCAAGACATCCAGGGGGGTTTAGCTCGCTCGTCTGCGGGAACAAACTGCCGCCATTGCTTGCCGTGCTACCGAGGTCCTTTGTCCCTGAATAGCTCACACACTCCGGCAGATTCAAGGGGGGTCTGGCGGCAGATTTCTTCGACTTTATCTTTGGAAATCCATCTGCTTTGAGTGTCGCAGGATATCCACACATTCTTGCCATCTCTGTCGTAGCAAAGCTTTCATCGGTAAAGTGTGCGGAACAAACGTCCAATTTCTTGCCACTTTCGCATCTTTGGGCCACTGGTGCAACTTGAATCCGTCCCTGTTCGTGTTGTTACATCCTCCGACAACACACCGACGAGGCATGATGTCTCCAAGGTACGGAAAATAGTCAAAAAAACGGAAAATAACAGAGCTGATTTGACTCGGTGTTTGAGAAAATGGCGGATTGCTTCCGAGAGCGAATATTAGAAAGGCGTTTAATTCGCCAAAATTCACCCATTTAGAGTTCGGAAATCGGTTAAAAAAATATATGGTCTTTTTTCTGCAACATCAAGGTATATATTGACGCTTACATAGGTCTGGTGATAATGTTCCCCTTTAAGAAGCGTTACAATTAAGAATCTATTTTTTAACACCCCTATTGAATAACTTCACTGCAAATGAATATCCGCTTCAAATTGACTACGAATAATCGGTATCGGTATCAACCCTGGAAAAAATGGTAAATGCAATGTATCATTTTTTTCATGGGGCAAACGAGTTGCGTCCCTGGGACACATGGAGGGGGAGTTTATTGCGTCCTTTCAGATCTCATTGTGTCAGGGACGCTAACAAACAAAAAAAAAGCCAACAAAACAAATCATGATTGCCAGGCACACACTGTAACTGTCAGTTAGGGAGCTAATATAAATGGTATCTCAGTTTGCGCACTGCATTGATTGATGCTTTTTGTAGGTATTATTATAATCTCTTTGAAACACAAATGTACCCAGCACACAATCCCAGATGAATAGCCGACTGTCGTGTAGATACTGTACAAAGAGCTCTGTAGGCTGGAGCTCGTGTAGTGTCGAGCAGCCGCAGCCTTTGCTCATATTTACGCTGTTCAATTTTAAATGAAGGCTAGACAGTTTATACGGCACGGGACGTAGAAAGAGCTGCGCTGGCTGATAAGGATGAAAAAGGAAGGAATATGTTGCACAAACACTCGCTTACATAATCATGCCGCTGCCAAATAAAAATAGCAGCACAGGTTTGGGATCAATCTTACCGGAAATATTGCACGTAACGACGCGAGCCAGCAGAATACGCACGTTGGATTAAAAATAGAAACATTTAAAAAGCAAGACTAGAACGTAGTTGCGTTCCTAACTGTTACAAATGTGTGCTTTTCACACAGAAAGCCAGCTCAATGCGTGCAGCTTAGCGCCGACGCCAAACACACGGAGTGGAAAATAGCACATGCAATGTTCTTGCCAAGTGTAGCGCTTATGAATGTTGTGCGATTCCTATCACGCGGGCTTGAATACAGTAGCGGGTTTTTATATAATCAGCGCACCATGCAGAAGGGGTGAATAAATGTACAGATGACTGCATAATGCTCGACGCATTCACATTACCAGACGGCGTATTCTGCCCGTCTTGTTCGTTAGGAAGCTGCACGGCTCGATACGGTGACGCGACATCTGATACACCGTCGGGAATGAAGCTCTACAATACAATCTCTTTGTTGGATGGGAAAGACCGCGTATTAGAAACGGTTCTCAGCATGATGCACTTGGGCGTGTTAGGATGTCATTGCAGAAAATGCCTCGACGGTGAAGATGGGAGATGGTCTGTGTGAGGGAATAAAGAAAGTACGAACGCTTCTGCTAATGTCATCGAATTAGTATTTAGAACGTTACAACTAGGTGTGTACCGATCTGATATTGATATCAGTCCATCCATCCATCCATCCATCCATCTTCTTCCGCTTATCCGAGGTCGGGTCGCGGGGGCAGCAGCCTAAGCAGGGAAGCCCAGACTTCCCTCTCCCCAGCCACTTCGTCCAGCTCCTCCCGGGGGATCCCGAGGCGTTCCCAGGCCAGCGGGGAGACATAGTCTTCCCAACGTGTCCTGGGTCTTCCTCGTGGCCTCCTACCGGTCGGACGTGCCCTAAACACCTCCCTAGGGAGGCGCTCGGGTGGCATCCTGACCAGATGCCTGAACCACCTCATCTGGCTCCTCTCGATGTGGAGGAGCAGCGGCTTTACTTTGAGCTCCCCCCGGATGACAGAGCTTCTCACCCTATCTCTAAGGGAGAGCCCCGCCACCCGGCGGAGGAAACTCATTTCGGCCGCTTGTACCCGTGATCTTGTCCTTTCGGTCATAACCCAAAGCTCATGACCATAGGTGAGGATGGGAACGTAGATCGACCGGTAAATTGAGAGCTTTGCCTTCCGGCTCAGCTCCTTCTTCACCACAACGGATTGATACAGCGTCCGCATTACTGAAGACGCCGCACCGATCCGCCTGTCGATCTCACAATCCACTCTTCCCTCACTCGTGAACAAGACTCCGAGGTACTTGAACTCCTCCACTTGGGGCAAGATCTCCTCCCCAACCCGGAGATGGCACTCCACCCTTTTCCGGGCGAGAACCATGGACTCGGACTTGGAGGTGCTGATTCTCATCCCAGTCGCTTCACACTCAGCTGCGAACCGATCCAGTGAGAGCTGAAGATCCTGGCTAGATGAAGCCATCAGGACCACATCATCTGCAAAAAGCAGAGACCTAATCCTGCAGCCACCAAACCGAATCCCCTCAACGCCTTGACTGCGCCTAGAAATTCTGTCCATAAAAGTTATGAACAGAATCGGTGACAAAGGGCAGCCTTGGCGGAGTCCAACCCTCACCGGAAACGTGTCCGACTTACTGCCGGCAATGCGAACCAAGCTCTGACACTGATCATACAGGGAGCGGACCGCCACAATCAGACAGTTCGAAACCCCATACTCTCTGAGCACTCCCCACAGGACTTCCCGAGGGACACGGTCGAATGCCTTCTCCAAGTCCACAAAGCACATGTAGACTGGTTGGGCAAACTCCCATGCACCCTCAAGGACCCTGCCGAGAATATAGAGCTGGTCCACAGTTCCACGACCAGGACGAAAACCACACTGTTCCTCCTGAATCCGAGGTTCGACTATCCGGCGTAGCCTCCTCCCCAGTACACCTGAATAGACCTTACCGGGAAGGCTGAGGAGTGTGATCCCACGATAGTTAGAACACACCCTCCGGTTCCCCTTTTTAAAGAGAGGGACCACCACCCCGGTCTGCCAATCCAAAGGTACTGCCCCCGATGTCCACGCGATGCTGCAGATATCAGTCCGATATCAGCAAAAAAACAAGTACCGTATTTTCCAGACCATAGGGCGCACCAGATTAAAAGGCACACTGCCGACGAGTGAAGTCTATTTTCATACAAAAGGCGCATTAAAGAAGTCATATTATCAATTTTTTTGTTGTAAATTTTAATCCCTATCTTGTGGTCTACATCAGTGCCCAAGGCATGGGTGACTTACACATCTGTGAAGGCACTGAAAGGTGCATACAGGTTTTGGAGTAACATATGTTGCAATCTAAGCAACGTTATCATGGACGCCCCTGCTTATTTCAGCAAGACAATGTCAAGCCACGTGTTACAACAGCGTGGCTTCATAGTAAAAGAGTGTGAGTACGAGACTGGCCTGCCTGTAGTCCAGACCTGTCTCCCATTGAAAATGTGTGGCGCATTATGAAGTCTAAAATACCACAACGGAGACCCCCGGACTGTTGAACAACTTAAGCTGTACATCAAGCAAGAATGGGAAAGAATTCCACCTGAGAAGCTTCAAAAAATGGTCTCCTCAGTTCCCATGCCTCTACTGAGTGTTGTTAAAAGGAAAGGCCATGTAACACAGTGGTAAAAATGCCCCTGTGCCAACTTTTTTGCAATGTGTTGCTGCCATTAAATTCCAAGTTAATGATTATTTGCAAAAAAAACCTTAGTTTCTCAGTTCGAACAATAAATATCTTGTCTTTGCAGTCTATTCAATTGAATATAAGTTGAAAAGGATTTGCAAATCATTGTATTCTGTTTTTATTTACGATTTACACAATGTGCCAACTTCACCGGTTTCAGGTATTGTAAATATGTACGGCAGATATTGGCATCTCCATCAACAATATGATTTATCTGAGTGGCTGAACAGGACAGTTTAAGAATTTCTTTTTTTTTTTTTTTTTTTTTTTATTGATTAAGAAGCGTTACAATTAAGAATCGAGATTCATGCGAAAATCTATTTCTTACCAGACTGTGAGATACAGTCTGGTGTGCCGTGGGAGATTATCTAATTTCACCTATTTGGGTTAAAAATATTTTTTGCAAACCAGTAATTATAGTCTGCAAATGATGTGTTGTTGTTGAGTGTCGGTGCTGTCTAGAGTTCGGCAGAGTAACCGTGTAATACTCTTTCCTATCAGTAGGTGGCAGCCGGTAGCTAATTGCTTTGTAGATGTCGGAAACAGCGGTAGGCAGGGTGCAGGTAAAAAGGTGTCTAATGCTTTAACCAAAAATAAACAAAAGGTCAGTGCCCTTAAGAAAAGGCATTGAAGCTTAGGGAAGGCTATGCAGAACAAAACTAAAACTGAACTGGCTACAAAGTGAACAAAAACAGAATGCTGGACGACAGCAAAGACTTACTGTGGAGAAAAGACGGCGTCCACAATGTACATCCGAACATGACATGACCATCAACAATGTCCCCACAAAGAAGGATAAAAACAACTGAAATATTCTTGATTGCTAAAACAAAGCAGATGAAGACATGAAACTGCTACAGGAAAATACCAAAAAAAGAGGAAAAAAACCACCAAAATAGGAGCGCAAGACAAAAACTAAAACACTACACACAGGAAAACGGCGGCGTGATGTGACAGGTGGTGACAGTACACCTACTTTGAGACAAGAGCTATAGTGATGCATGCTTGGTTATGCTTTAAAGTCATATCCAACAATTGCGACAACTTTTTACTGTCAACTGAGTTTTGTTATTTAAGGATTTCTGCTGGTGGTGTGCCTCCGCATTTTTTCAACGCAAAAAATGTGCTTTGGCTCAAAAAAGGTTGAAAAACACTGGTCTACATAACATGTAATGGTAGTTCTTTGGTCAAAATGTTGCATGGATTATGTTTTACAGATCATCTTCAAACCGCTTTCTGACAGTCGCTTCCGGATGCGGCGTTTTGTGGGCGGTCTTATTTACGTGGCTCACTTTCGGCAGCGTCTTCTCCCCGTCATCTTTGTTGTAGCGGTGTAGTGTGCAAGGACGGGGTGGAAGAAGCGTAAAAAGATGGAACCAACTGTTTTAATGACATTCATACTTTACTTAAATCAATAACGGAGCAGCATCTTCTCATCCGTGGCTCACTAGTGCAACGACGTCGGAGGAAATGTGTCCCGTGAAAAAAACGTCTGACCGGAACTCTCTAATAACTAAAGTTCCTTGGGTGAGTAATGTAAACTCACTACACCGGTATGTTTTAGTGTTTTCATGGTTTTCATGTCCCGTTACAAGAAAATAGAGAAAAAGAAGAAGCTTATCGACTACGGTGTCAGCACCGACTACAAAGGCGGACGCGTGCAAATTTTCAGAACTTATGCAGATCCCAAATACAGATCAGCAGGTACCAGAAGGTAAGAAAAGTTGCTTTTGCATAATACTGCGAAAGAAAACGCCAGATAATATGGCTTACCTTATACACACATCATAATAATACTTGTATGTTTAAGCACAGTAGAATCCATCAAGCGGTGCGGCTTCATAGCTTAACAAAGTCGTACTAAAACATGTTGATAGATTGTTGAGCGCCGTGTGTGATGTTTTATATTTTCAATGGAACATATAACATTGTAAACGTCGCGTACTTGCGGTCCCGCTGATACATACGCAGGTGCCAGTTGTGCAGAGTTGACAAAGGTTTTAATGATTGTTTTCACGCTCTTCAGACAGAACTGTTTTTTCCAGACTTTGCAGTCTCTCCGCTACTCCTCCTCCTCCTGCACCCGCCCGCTCACTGTTAAAGACAACAGATGGTTAGATTAACACGTACCACGTGTGAAATCTAATCACCTGCCAGCTGTGTCTCGCCGTCAGCACATGCCCCGCCCCTACCCGATAGTGCTCGTCCTCAGCACCATGGACAGCGGCGGTGACCTTTGCTCCTACAAGCGTGCTGGCCACACCTCCCTCCACAAACATTTTGGTGTTGTTTATTTGAGTCACATTGGAGTCTACACGTATCTCTTATGTGTGACTGCCATCTACTGGTCACACTTATCATTTCACCATGTACCAAACAAAATAGCTTCGAGGTCAGTAAGCACAATTAATATGATTCCGCACATTAGGCGCACCGGGTTTTTAGGCGCACTGTCGAGCTCTGAGAAAATTAAAGGATTTTAAGTGCGCCTTATAGTCTGAAAAATACGGTATCTTATGATATCGGCTTGCGTCTGAAATTTACCCAGCAGAGGGTGATAAAGCTACACCTTAGGTTTAATTGTGTTAAACCACATGTGTGCATTGTTTGCTGTGTATTAAAACTATTTTATTTATGTAAAGTAGACAGTGGACTGATACTTTTGCAATGTTTAAATTTCCAGTCGTACAAACCTAAATGAAAGGAAGACGTATGAAGAAATAAAACTGAGGAAGAACAAAAATTCAAAAGGAGGAATATCAATCATCAACAACACTTAGCTTCTGTTTCTTCATGCTGTTAACTATCTGTCGAGCTGCACACGTTGGAAACAAATAGCGAGGGCAGAATAATGAATTCATTGACAGTGCAGTGTGAAACCTAATGTGTTTACTTTGTAAAATAAGTAAACACATAAGTAACGAAACATCTACATTTTGATGTCCGGCCCCTGAGACCTTGGGCCCTTGAAACTGCGGCCCTCTTCATTGTGTAGTTGAGTAGCCTTGCACTAGGTTATGCAGTTAAATCAAATCAAATCAAATCAACTTTATTTATAAAGCACATTTAAAATTTACCACAGGGGTAGCCAAAGTGCTGTACAATGAGCAGGTTAAAAGGTAAAACGAGTACCGAGCAAACACAACACAACACAAACAGAACATGATAAAAAATAAATAATTAAAATAGAATTAATAAAAACATAAAAACATAAAAACAGGATCACAGCAGGTGTATTATGGGGCGCCATTGCAGGATGGATATCACTCAGTGTTAAAAGCCATGGAATAAAAGTATGTTTTTAAGAGAGATTTAAAAACAGGAAGAGAGGAGGCTTGTCTAACACTCAGGGGTAGGTCGTTCCAGAGCTTGGGAGCAGCAACGGCGAAAGCTCTGTCACCTCTAAGCTAAGTTAAACAACCAAATGATTATTATTTTTGTTCAATTATTACATGGGGAAAAATCAATAGTACTAAAAATGTAAGAAAAAAGAGTGAAAACATTACTATGTAATGAGAAAAAGCTTAAATGTTCTTATTAATATGTAATAATAACATACTTAGTCACCTATCATACATAGCTGAAACAATGTCTGTTTAAACACTTTTTTCAATAAAAAATACTAGAGATGTCCGATAATATCGGCCTGCCGATATTATTGGCCGATAAATGCGTTAAAATGTAATATCGGAAATTATCGGTATCGTTTTTTTTATTATCGGTATCGTTTTTTTTGTGTTTTTTTTTTTTTTGTTTTTTGTTTTTTTTTATCAAATCAACATAAAAAAACGATGTAGCGGTGTAGCGGTGTAGCGTGCGGTATAGCGTGCAAGGACGGGAGTGGAAGAAGTGTCAAAAGATGGAGCTAACTGTTTTAATAATATTCAGACTAGAGATGTCCGACGATAAATGCTTTAAAATGTAATATCGGAAATTATCGGCCGATAAATACGTTAAAATGTAATATCGGAAATTATCGGTATCGGTTTTTTTATTATCGGTATCGTTTTTTTAATTTTATTTTATTTTATTTTTTTATTTTTTTATTAAATCAACATAAAAAACCGTGTAGCGGTGTAGCGTGCGGTGTAGCGTGCAAGGACGGGAGTGGAAGAAGTGTCAAAAGATGGAGCTAACTGTTTTAATAATATTCAGACTAGAGATGTCCGACGATAAATGCTTTAAAATGTAATATCGGAAATTATCGGTATCGTTTTTTTTATTATTGGTATCGTTTTTTTTTGTTTAGTTTTTTTGTTTTTTTTATTAAATCAACATAAAAAACACAAGGTACACTTACAATTAGTGCACCAACCCAAAAAAAACCTCCCTCCCCCATTTACACTCATGCACACTCATTCACACAAAAGGGTTGTTTCTTTCTGTGATTAATATTCTGGTTCCTACATTATATATCAATATATATCAATACAGTCTGCAAGGGATACAGTCCGTAAGCACACATGATTGTGCGTGCTGCTGGTCCACTAATAGTACTAACCTTAAACAGTTAATTTTACTCATTTTCATTAATTACTAGTTTCTATGTAACTGTTTTATATTGTTTTACTTTATTTTTTATTCAAGAAAATGTTTTTAATTTATTTATCTTATATTATTATATTAATTTTTTTTTAAAGTACCTTATCTTCACCATACATGGTTGTCCAAATTAAGCATAATAATGTGTTAATTCCACGACTGTATATATCGGTTGATATCGGTATCGGTTGATATCGGTATCGGTAATTAAAGAGTTGGACAATATCGGAATATCGGATATCGGACATCCCTAAAAAATACCATTATGGCCCCCACATACTTTGACTTTTCATGATGCGGCCCTTTGTGGAAAAAGTTTGGACACCCCTGATCTAAAGCATCGAAAGTATCGATATTTTAATTTGAGGATTAATTTTAGAGCACAACGATCTGGCATCGGCGGTATCGATATTTCAGTATCGATCCGCACATTCCTAATAAGAGTTCGGGAGCCAGAGATGTGGACAAGTATGTGGGCGATTATAAGTGGGTGGTAGAAAAAAATAGTCTATGCGCTCCGACTTTACAAGTTGAATGCAGAGTGGCGTACTATAGCCACCGAGGACTTTCTTTCTTGTGCTTTTGTGACATATGGTACAGCGTGCATCATCAGGCATCGCTAACACGGCTGAAAGCAGAAGGACTCAGACTGACTTACTGTACATTAATTATGTGTGCACAAACAACATGGTGTGTTAAAGTGATGAATAGAATTCCACTCCCTGGCAATTGTCTGGATAACAGCTTACATTCTTCATAATAAGACTGTACCATTAATACTCGCCACTGTATTTTAAACACACACAGCAGTGTTTGTACGCCCCAATTCACGTATGGTTCGGTTTTTCTGCAAGCATGTTCACAAGAATATTGCCCTGGTTTTTTGCATGCGGTCCTGATTAACACACAGCCAAACATTACGCCGAACAAACTATTCTCCTTTTTTAAGTAATTCTCCCTCAGCTCCGTCACGCCTCTATGACATCATCACTAGTTAACAGTTAAACCATAAGTCTATGTGCTTTTTGTAATTGAGTTCAGACACACAAAAAAGCACTTTGATAAAGAAGGTGAGAAATTAACTTGTAATGCACAAAGGTGCTGTCTGCCAGACTTGGTCCTCCTCCCTCTCTGCTCATCGCCGTCTTCGCCAATAATAGTCTTAAATAAGGGTAAAATTGTTGTTTTAGTTTATTTTGCATTGTTTTCAACATGCAAACCTAAAATTATTTGATATAGAACACTTTCTGTCATTGTTTTGGGTGTTTGTGTGTGACTTAAGGGTTGGCAAAATTTTCCATACTTCCATACCAAGTCGATACTAACACAAAAGAAATACATCGCTGTGAGGGGGCGTGACCTGCGGACCTGCAGCGAAGCGGGGTGTGCCAGGACCAGTTTCGAGATTAGCGACAGGTGCGTAGATGGCACACTTGGGCTGGCTTATCTAATCACCGGTCGCTCTGTTAAAGAGCAGCAGCCGGGAAGGAGAGGGGTTGTTGATGGTGGAGAGAAAACCCGAGCACGAACGAGAGTGCGGGCGAGACGGACAGAAATGACTGAAAACAAACACAAAAAACATTTATTGCAGAATAAATAATTGTTCAGAAAGATGAACGAGGTCATGTCCATAATTGGTGGTCTGAAGAACCCGGAAGAGCAAGTCTTCCACAATTGCTATCTGCTTTTTTTTTTTTCAGTCGCGCCAGTGTTTAATACTGTACAATAGTGTTGTACAGTATTGCTGTTTTTAAAAAAATGCGCCAATGTTTCCCATATATTTGGTTATTCCAGTTTGCCCTTGCTCATAAACTGTGGCAGTGTAGCATAACACCTCATATGGACCTGGTTTGACAGTAGCAAAAATTATCTATGACACACTTTGTTGCTATATTTAGCGAGTACACATACATACCGTATTTTCCGGACTATAAGGTGTACTTAAAATCTTTTTTTTTTTCTCAAAACTCGACAGTGTGCCTTATAACCCGGTGCGCCTAATATAAGGGATAAGTTTGGTTGAGCTTACCCACCTCAAAGCTATTTTTTTTGGTACATAGTGTAATGATAAGTGTGACCGGTAGATGGCAGTCACACATAAGAGATAAGTGTAGGCTGCATTACGATGGCAATATGACTCAAGTAAACAACACCCAACATTGTATATGTTCCATTGAACATATAGTACACACGGCGCTCAGAAATCTATCAAAATGTTTTAGTACGACTTTGGTAAGCTATGAAGCCGCACCGCTTGATGGATTGTACCGTGCTTCAACATACCAGTATTATTATGGTGTGTGTATGAGGTAAGACATATTATCTGGCGTTATGTTTCGCAACATTGTGCAAAAGCAACTTTTCTTACCTCCTGGTACCTGCTGATCTGTATTTGGGATCTGCATAAGTCCTGAAAAATTGCGCCCACAAAAGACCGCCCACAAAACGGCGCATCCTGTCAGAAAGCGACTTGAAGATGATCTGTAAAACATAATCCATGCAGCATTTTGACCAAAGAACCACCATTACATGTTATGTAGACCACAAGGAAGTGTTTTACATTTAGAAAAAACAAATAATAATATGACTTCTTTAATGCGCCTTGAATAGGAAAAAATATAAAAAATAGACCATTCAACGGCAGTGCGCCTTATAATCCGATGCGCCCTATGATCCGGAAAATACGGTATTAAAAATGAAAGAAAGGCATATCTATGACGTCAAGCATTCGGTCATCAAATACTGAAAGAATTCGTAGCGCAAATGAGAGCGTACATCCGCCACCACAAGCCCAGAGAGTGTGCATTACAACGTGGGATCTTAACTTTTTTTTTTACCTCGGGGGCCCAAGTTTTCCATTTTTAATCGTATTCAATAATTATATGTAACCTACAGTACGGTACTTACAGTTTGCAACCATGCCAAGTCATATGATATCACAAATAAGCACCAAGATCATTATTTATTTAACACATAAACTTTAAGCTTAGGTCAGGCAGATTGGAAAAATATGTACTAACTAAATAAAGAGTCTCATAAATAACTGATCAAAATTAATTCACATACAGTTATGTTGTGTTAAAAAAATTAACTAAATTAAAAATGAATGTTTCTTGAATAAACTGTCAATAAAATTTAAGTGCAAACTTTAGTCATATATTTTGCGCTTAAGAAACTTCTCTATGACCTTAGCTCCAGACTTATTCTGTTTGTTTGCCACAAGTGGTGGAAAAGTGTATTACAAACCCCATTTCCATATGAGTTGGGAAATTGTGTTAGATGTAAATACAAACGGAATACAATGATTTGCAAATCCTTTTCAACCCATATTCAATTGAATGCACTACAAAGACAAGATATTTGATGTTCAAACTCATAAACTTTTTTTTTTTTTTGCATATAATAATGAACTTAGAATTTCATGGCTGCAACATGTGCCAAAGTAGTTGGGAAAGGGCATGTTCACCACTGTATTACATCACCTTTTTTTTTAACAATACTCAATAAACGATTGGGAACTGAGGAAACTAATTGTTGAAGCTTTAAAAGTGGAATTCTTTCCCATTCTTGTTTTATGTAGAGCTTCAGTCGTTCAACAGTCCGGGGTCTCCACTGTCGTATTTTACGCTTCATAATGCGCCACACATTTTCGATGGGAGACAGGTCTGGACTGCAGGCGGGCCAGGAAAGTACCCACACTCTTTTTTTACAAAGCCATGCTGTTGTAACATGTGCTGAATGTGGCTTGGCATTGTCTTGCTGAAATAAGCAGTGGCGTCCATGAAAAAGACGGCGCTTAGATGGCAGCATATGTTGTTCCAAAACCTGTATGTACCTTTCAGCATTATTGGTGCCTTCACAGATGTGTAAGTTACCCATGCCTTGGCCACTAATACACCCCCATACCATCACAGATGCTAGCTTTTGAACTTTGCGTCGATAACAGTCTGGATGGTTCGCTTCCCCTTTTGTCCGGATGACACTATGTCAAATATTTCCAAAAACAATTTGAAATGTGGACTCGTCAGACCACAGAACACTTTTCCACTTTGCATGAGTCCATCTTAGATGATCTCGGGCCCAGAGAAGCCGGCGGCGTTTCTGGATGTTGTTGATAAATGGCTTTCGCTTTGCATAGTAGAGCTTTAACTTGCACTTACAGATGTAGCGGCGAACTGTATTTAGTGACAGTGGTTTTCTGAAGTGTTCCTGAGCCCATGTGGTGATATCCTTTAGAGATTGATGTCGGTTTTTGATACAGTGCCATCACGGTCATTCAATGTTGGTTTCCGGCCATGCCGCTTATGTGGAGTGATTTCTTCAGATTCTCTGAACCTTTTGATGATACTATGGACCGTAGATGTTGAAATCCCTAAATTTCTTGCAATTGCACTTTGAGAAACGTTGTTCTTAAACTGTTTGACTATTTGCTCACGCAGTTGTGGACAAAGGGGTGTACCTCGCCCCATCCTTTCTTGTGAAAGACTGAGCATTTTTTGGGAAGCTGTTTTTATACCCAATCATGGCACCCACCTGTTCCCAATTAGCCTCTTCACCTGTGGGATGTTCCAAATAAGTGTTTGATGAGCATTCCTCAACTTTATCAGTATTTATTGCCACCTTTCCCAACTTCTTTGTCACGTGTTGCTGGCATCAAATTCTAAAGTTAAAAAAATGTTTATCAGTTTGAACATCAAAAATGTTGTCTTTGTAGCATATTCAACTGAATATGGGTTGAAAATGATTTGCAAATCATTGTATTCCGTTTATATTTACATCTAACACAATTTCCCATCTCATATGGAAACGGGGTTTGTACAACTGAGTACTGCCGCGGACATACGGACCACAGCTGAAAAACTGATATTTTTTGGCAACCCTCTAAGGCGCGCTCTATGGTTAACACTGCATCACAACAATGTGCAGATACTGATACTGCAATTGGAATTCTGTGCAAAAAGATGAAGCACAGCGATGTTTAAATGCTGGATAGTTTGAAACAGTTTTCACTAACAGTGAAGTACGGAGGTTCAGGTTTTTTATTCTAATCGTACTATAGTATCGAATAAGTATTGAAAATTGTGAAAATGTATAAGTATCGGTATCGACTACTGAAATTCTGGTATCGCGACAACCCGAGTCTGACCTTTTGGAACTGATTACTAATGAAAACAGAGGTGCAACTGTAGTCCTACATTTTGCATGAATACATACAGGCGGTAAACAGTAAATAGAAGTTGCAATATCCTGTTTTCTTGTCTCAGGAGTCATAACATATTCAATGAGCATCATTTTCTTTGAGGTCTTGACAGCGTTGATCATCATCTGTGATGTTGCTCTGAAAGATAAGAAGCTAATAAATCTCAATGTCCTATCTCTCACTCTGCAAACACAAATAAGTGGGAAGTAAATATAAAGTCTGCAAACTAGCTAGTTACCATTGCTACATTTCCAGAAAATAAAATGTGTGCAATTGACAGAAAAACAAGGAAATGTCTCTTATCTCAGCATGAAGCAGCAGAAATGTGTGAATAGTGTTTTTTTGGGGGGTATTTGTTCATTCAGGCACTATGCAAAATGAGTTCTGAGCCAAGTTAATGTGAATATTTGCAATCTAGTGCTCGAATTCCTTTTGGGAAAATAGTCATCACGCCCAATTCTATTAATTCCTCGCTTGTAACTGTTCTCAATTGCGGTAAATTACCTGTCATTTGCTTTAAGATCTCTCAGGAAAGTGGAAATGAGACTGGAATCGAGTAATTTACGTTTCATAGGATGCCATAAACAATTATAGAAATCTGGATGGGTTGTCTTGAGATTAAAAACGGTATGAAAGAGATGAATAATATAAATTGTACCCAAGTGGGGAGAAGATGGTTGCCATCAAAGACCAAGACTGTTTGTTTCTGAATCCATCCAAAAGATGAAACACGGAACAAAGAAGACGTTACGAAAGAATAGGATTTATCACAAATAATGCAATGTCATTGAAATATTGAGGTAAATATTGTACCATCTATTTGTAAAGGAAGGTTTAAACGGTCTTGCAGATTTCAAGAACAGTTTAGACAGTTTATCCATATAAGTGGACAAGAGATCCCGGACAAGCTCCCACATTTTTTCACGCGTCTCCCAGGAAACAAAAAGGTTATTGTGTTTGCCTCCATCCACTGGAAAACACAAGTAATGGCTTAAAAGAGTAAAGACATTAACCACCTACGTTGCTTCGCATGTCTCCAAGTTCTCACACCTTAGAGTGGACCTATACGAGCAACCACATCTACCGTATTTTCCGGACTTTAGGGCGCACTGGATTATAAGGCGCACTGCCGATGAATGGTCTATTTTTGATCATTTTTCATATATAAGGCGCACCGGATTATAGGGCGCATTAAATGAGTCGTATTATTTTTTATTTTTTTTAATTGAAAACACTTCTTTGTGGTCTACATAACATGTAATGGTGGCTAGATTGTTGCATAGATTATGTTTTACAGATCATCTTTAAGCCGCTTTCTGACAGTTGCTTCCGGATGGGCCGTTTTGTGGGCGGTCATAATTTCCGTGGCTCACCTTCGGCAGCGTCTTCTCCCCGTCATCTTTGTTGTAGCGGTGTAGCGTGCAAGGACGGGAGTGAAAGACATGTCAATAGATAAAGCTAACTGTTTTAATGACATTCAGATTTTACTTAAATCAATAACTGAGCAGCATCTCCTCATCCGGAAACAACAACAAGTGTTCCGTGTTCCAAATGTGTCCCGTGAAAAACCATCCGACCGGAACTCTAATAACTAAAGTTCCTTGGGTGAATAATGTAAACTCACTACACCGGTATGTTTTAGCGCTTTCATGGCGAGTTTACTGCCAGATATAAGTAAGAACTTTACACTACTTTATTTTATTTATTTATTTATTTATTTATTTATTTATTTATTTTTGTCCTGTCCAGCTTCTCAGGCAAATCATATAGTTGATGTAGATGCCCATGTTGGCTGTTCAGATTTACTTTACAAAAGAGAAGTGTAGGATACTTCTCTTGTTGCCTTATTTGTATTTGACTTTATTAAATGTATTTATATTATCATTTAGTGCAGCCGGGCCGGAGCAGGAGGGGATAGAAAGAGAAAAAAAAGAAGACAGAGGGGGAAATTGTGGGGACAAGAGAGGGATTAGACAGAGAGACAAAAACAACAACAGCAAACAACAACAACAACAACAATAGAGCAACATCAGCAAATACGACATGTACAAATATGATGGTAAAAGTAATAGCAAATAAGCAGTTAGCGAAAAATAAAAAATAATACAGAAATGACAATGAGCATTATTACACTACAAATGGATCAATACAAATACCAATAGAAATAGCGCTATTGATAAAGAACACTACCAATACTTTACCTTTATTATCAACAATACAGTTGTTCAAATGCAACAATACATATACGTAATGATAACTTGAGATACGAAAGAATGCAGAAAAATGGAGGGGGAGAAAGAGAAGCAACCTACATTAACCTTGTAGATTGTTATAGTAACAATAGGTTAAGCTTACACTACTTTATATTAGAAATGGCAACAGCGGAGGATGAATGTCCCATAACAAAAAGACAGAGAAAAAGAAGAAGCTTATCGACTACGGTGTAGTCACGGACTACAAAGGTGGACGCGCGCAATTTTTCAGAATTTATGCAGATCCCAAATACAGATCAGCAGGTACCAGAAGGTAAGAAAAGTTGCTTTTGCATAATATTGCAAAACAAAACGCCAATATGTCTTATCTTATACACACACCATAATAATACTTGTATGTTGAAACACATCAAACGGTGCAGCTTACACTTATCTCTTATGTTTGACTGCCATCTACTGGTCACACTTATCATTACACCATGTACCAAATAAAATAGCTTTGAGGTGGGTAAGCTCAACCAAACTTATTCCTTACATAGGCACACCGGGTTATAAGGCGCACTGTCGAGTTTTGAGAAAAAAAATAAAAATGTATGTGCGCCTTATAGTTCGGAAAATACTGTACTATCAAAAACAATTCATTATTGGTCTATTTAGGGAGAAAAAAATAACCTTCTGAGTGATAGTTCATATTAAACTAATGATTGCCATCATATCCCGTAACCTTACAGTAGCGAATGACCTCAAAGCAAGACTAGACAGACCATCATAGCGGCTTTCTTTTTGTTTCCCCACTTGCAAGTCTAATGTTCTTATTAGATTGCACGCATCACTCATCTTATCACAAAAAAAAGAAAAAAAAAGAACATCTGATTGCTTTGGGGCCAACAAAGTCCCACAAAGTAGCTCAATTATTGACTTTGCCAAGTCAACCTTTAAAAACCTTTGACAAATCCCGCTCAGACTCGTGTCCTTGGGGCTGGCACAGGCCCGACTGATGACATGTATTCAGCTCACAGTCCAGCAGACATTAATTCCTCTCAATCTTCACACTCAATTTAATCTTGAATGTTCCTGCCAATATGGCTGAGTCTCGAAATTAGAAGTGGTAAATTATACAAATAACCTCTTAATAGCAAGGCGTGTCCGAATAAAGGGAACCCGCCAACGTTGTAGCGATTTGCGGCGTGGGAAGTGAGATGGAGGTGCAGGTTCAATCGTGCACTCGGGTGGTGCTTAATGAGCAGAGTGGGGACGAGTAATGAGCACGAGTGCACGCACCTACTGTACGCGTTCACCGCTTTCGCTTCGTTTTAAAGCAACAATCAACAAGAACGAGTGATAGTCCCTGCAACCTTTGACGAAACTCAAATCGTGGCAGATACCAAACTAAAAATGTTTAATCCTCTCGGGGGAAAAAAATGGCATATGAATGGTGAGAGATGCTGAGTCCTAATCATTGCCCCTCTGCACACAATATTGCCTTTCATCTTCTTGCAGCAAAACTCCGCTACAGTATTTCAAAAAGCGTAGAGTGTTTGGGCTGGGAAACGTAATAGCTCTCCCGGCTCAAGTAAGCCGCACATTCTGTTGTCTGATTGATTGCTTTCAAATCTGAGTGCTGCTCTTACATGTGATTAAAAAGTAAAATCCGAAGAAGGAAAAAGTTGATTTCTGATGCACAACATTTGTGCAGATGCTTTCATTCTAAAATGGACCGGACTGTATCTTGTTGCACAACAGGTCTATACGTACACGTGTTGAATAGAGTGCCTGTAAGCTCTATTTCAAAACATCAATGTACCAACTGCAATCCCACGTACAAACCCCGTTTCCATATGAGTTGGGAAATTGTGTTAGATGTAAATATAAACAGAATACAATGATTTGCAAATCATTTTCAACCCATATTCAGTTGAATATGCTACAAAGACAACATATTTCATGTTCAAACTCATAAACATTTTTTTGTTGTTGCAAATAATCATTAACTTTAGAATTTCATGCCAGCAACACGTGACAAAGAAGTTGGGAAAGGTGGCAATAAATACTGATAAAGTTGAGGAATGCTCATCAAACACTTATTTGGAACATCCCACAGGTGAACATGCAAATTGGGAACAGGTGGGTGCCATGATTGGGTATAAAAGTAGATTCCATGAAATGCTCAGTCATTCACAAACAAGGATGGGGCGACGGTCACCACTTTGTCAACAAATGCGTGAGCAAATTGTTGAACAGTTTAAGAAAAACTTTTCTCAACCAGTTATTGCAAGGAATTTAGGGATTTCACCAACTACGGTCCGTAATATCATCAAAGGGTTCAGAGAATCTGGAGAAATCACTGCACGTAAGCAGCTAAGCCCGTGACCTTCGATCTCTCAGGCTGTACTGCATCAACAAGCAACATTAGTGTGTAAAGGATATCACCACATGGGCTCAGGAACACTTCAGAAAACCACTGTCAGTAACAACAGTTGGTTGCTACATCTGTAAGTGCAAGTTAAAACTCTCCTATACAAGGCGAAAACCGTTTATCAACAACACCCAGAAACGCCGTCGGCTTCGCTAGACCTGAGCTCATCTAAGATGGACTGATACAAAGTGGAAAAGTGTTCTCTGGTGTGACGAGTCCACATTTCAAATTGTTTTTGGAAACTGTGGCCGTCGTATCCTCCGGACCAAAGAGGAAAAGAACCGTCTGGATTGTTATAGGCGCAAAGTTGAAAGGCCAGCATCTGTGATGGTATGGGGGTGTATTAGTGCCCAAGACATGGGTAACTTACACATCTGTGAAGGCACCATTAATGCTGAAAGGTACATACAGGTTTTGGAGCAACATATGTTGCCATTCAAGCAACGTTACCATGGACGCCCCTGCTTATTTCAGCAAGACAATGCCAAGCCACGTGTTACATCAACGTGGCTTCATAGTAAAAGAGTGCGGGTACTAGACTGGCCTGCCTGTAGTCCAGACCTGTCTCCCATTGAAAATGTGTGGCGCATTATGAAGTCTAAAATACCACAACGGAGACCCCCGGACTGTTGAACAACTTAAGCTGTACATCAAGCAAGAATGGGAAAGAATTCCACCTGAGAAGCTTAAAAAATGTGTCTCCTCAATTCCCAAATGTTTACTGAGTTTTGTTAAAAGGAAAGGCCATGTAACACAATGGTGAACATGCCCTTTCCCAACTACTTTGGCACGTGTTGCAGCCATGAAATTCTAAGTTAATTATTATTTGCAAAAAAAAAAAAAAAAAAAGTTTATGAGTTTGAACATCAAATATGTTGTCTTTGTAGTGCATTCAATTGAATATGGGTTGAAAAGGATTTGCAAATCATTGTATTTCGTTTATATTTACATCTAACACAATTTCCCAACTCATATGGAAACGGGGTTTGTATATTTCAAGATCATGGAGTTATGAGAAACTAAGCTAAAAGCTTTCTGGCTCAGTACCGCAAACTGTGAATTGTTGCACCACACTACAGAATGAATACAAAACCCAAAGCCAGTGAAGTTGTCATGTTGTGTAAATGGTAAATAAAAACAGAATACAATGATTTGCAAATCCTTTTCAACCTATATTCAATTGAATAGACTGCAAAGACGTTCGAACTGGAAAACGTAGTTATTTTTTTGGCAAATATTAGCTTATTTGGAATTTGAAGCCTGCAACATGTTTCAAAAAAGCTGGCACAAGTGGCAACAAAGACTGATTAAGTTGAGGAATGCTCATCAAACACTTATTTGGAACATCCCACAGGTGAACGGGCTAATTGGGAAGGGGTGGGTGCCATGATTGGGTATAAAAGCAGCTTCCATGTTCACAAACAATTTGCGTGAGCAAATTCTTTTTAAGAACAACATTTCTCAACCAGCTATTGCAAGGAATTTAAGGATTTCACCATCTACGGTTCGTAATATCATCAAAGGGTTCAGAGAACCTGGAGAAATCACTGCACGTAAGCATCAAGGCTGAAAACCAACATTGAATGCCCGTGACCTTCGATCCCTCCCATCAAAAAGCGACATCAGTGTGTAAAGGATATCACTATTGGGGCTCAGGAACACTTCAGAAAACCACTGTCAGTAACTACAGTTGGTCGCTACTTCTGTAAGTGCAAGTTAAAACTCTACTATGCAAAGTGAAAGCCATTTATCAACAACACCCAGAAACGCTGCCGGCTTCGCTGGGCCCGCGCTCATCTAAGATGGACTGATGCAATGTGGAAAAGTGTTCTGTGGTCTGACGAGTCCACATTTCAAATTGTTTTTGGAAACCGTGGACGTCGTGTCCTCCGGACCAAAGAGGAAAAGAACCATCCGGATTGTTTTAGGCGCAAAGTTCAAAAGCCAGCATATGTTTTTGATTGATTGATTTAAACTTTTATTAGTTGATTGCACAGTACAGTACATATTCCGTAAAATTGACCACTAAATGGTAACACCCGAATAAGTTTTACAACTTGTTTAAGTCCGGGTCCATGTTAATCAATTCATGGTATGACGTCGTGTCCTCTGGACCAAAGAGGAAAAGAACCATCCGGATTGTTATATGCGCAAAGTTGAAAAGCCAGCATCTGTGATGGTATGGGGGTGTATTAGCGCCCAAGACATGGGTAACTTACACATCTGTGAAAGCACCATTAATGCTGAAAGGTACATACAGGTTTTGGAGCAACATGTGTTGCCATCCAAGCAACATTATCATAGACGCCCCTGCTTATTTCAGCAAGACAATGCCAAGCCACGTGTTACAACAGCCTGGCTTCATAGTAAAAGAGTGCGAGTACTAGACTGGCCTGCCTGTAGTCCAGACCTGTCTCCCATACGTGCAGTGATTTCTCCAGATTCTCTGAACCCTTTGATGATATTACGGACCGTAGATGGTGAAATCCCTAAATTTCTTGCAATAGCTGGTTGAGAAACGTTGTTCTTAAACTGTTCAACAATTTGCTCACGCATTTGTTGACAAAATGGTGACCCTCGCCCCATCCTTGTTTGTGAATGACTGAGCATTTCATGGAATCTACTTTTATACCCAATCATGGCACCCACCTGTTCCCAATTTGCCTGTTCACCTGTGGGATGTTCCAAATAAGTGTTTGATGAGCATTCCTCAACTTTATCAGTATTTATTGCCACCTTTCTCAACTTCTTTGTCACGTGTTGCTGGCATCAAATTCTAAAGTTAATGATTGTTTGCACAAAAAAAAATGTTTATCAGTTTGAACATCAAATATGTTGTCTTTGTAGCATATTCAACTGAATATGGGTTGAAAAGGATTTGCAAATCATTGTATTCCGTTTATATTTACATCTAACACAATTTCCCAACTCATATGGAAACGGGGTTTGTAAAATAAATAAAGAATAGTGAACAACAGGCTGAATAAGTGTACATTATATGAGGATTGCCATTTTCTGCTGCATATTTCACTACTTCCAGCTTGTAGCTTGCAGTATATGATTTCCTTTTCGGTGCTATTTTTGTTCAGCCCTTCTAAGTTTTTATAAGTTACCGCCAATGTTGAAATGATCCATTTTCATAGGTACGGAAGTACTAGCAGGTAGGATCTTTTTTTTTTTCACAATGCACTCCCTGCAAAGTTTAAATCAGAAGTACGGACACATTTTGGTTTTACGATGAAATCAAAAACGATAGAGAAGGGGAAAAAAACTGATGTTGGAGTCTCTCGTCAATTTGACGAATGCGCAGACAAGCAGTCATTTCCTTTTGCCATAAATCCTCATGCGGGAGCGGCGACATGCAAAATAAAAAAAAACTTGTGTACGAGTAATAGGTCGTGTAACACGGGAAAATATCCTGGATGTGAAAACCACGAAGCCGGTGAGGCCGAACGTTAATTTGTGAGGTATTTACTTTATTAAATTTTACATTTGTCAGTTAACATCCTAAGAATCAGCATTCTTTTAACTGATATAAAAATGTCCGCTGCAGAGGACGATGCTTCGCAGGAAAAAGTCTACATTATTGTTTTACACGTGCAAACTGGATGTTTACATTGTCAGTTTAAAGAAACTTCAAACACTTTATGACCCTGCACTATTTTTTGCACGTACAACATACTTGCCAACCTTGAGACCTCCGATTTCGGGAGGTGGGAGGCGGGGGGCGTGGTCAGGGGTGGGGCGGGGCGTGGTTGGGGGCGTGGTTAAGAGGGGAGGAGTATATTGACAGCTAGAATTCACCAAGTCAAGTATTTCATACATATATATATATATATATACATCCTGAAGATATGCAAACAAAACTGTGTTTAGATAATTGATATTTCAAACTTGCATAAATAAATCTTAAGGAATATAGCATAACTTGGCTTCTGAGAGCTTCAAAATGTAATGAATAAAATGCTAAAGTTGTTGATAAACAAGCAATGATTTTAATAATTAAATATGGTCATTTTAAATGAAATATGATCATTTAAAATTGATTATTTCAAATATGTTTATTTTAATGTATAATTCTATGGCTGGATGTAACAAGGAGTCAGAAAAAATACAAATAAAAATACAATTAATACAATTAAATACAATTCAGCTCCGGCTGAAAATCGGGAGATTTTCGGGAGAATATTTGTCCTGGGAGGTTTTCGGGAGAGGCGCTGAATTTCGGGAGTCTCCCGGAAAATTCGGGAGGGTTGGCAAGTATGACGTACAAATACTTGTTTGTAGTAATAAATATGATTAGAGCATTTTAGCGTTGGGTTTGTGTTCAATTATAGTAAGTGTGTTTATCCTAAACATTCCTTTACACACTGTGGACGCTCAACTCGTATCGAAGAACTCGAAGAAACTTGTGTATGTTTTACAATATAACTAAAACTATTCATACTTACTGAACTGTCCCATATGTGATGTCTGTAGGGGTGTTTTCATGCATATTTGTACACGCTATTGTAAAGTAATCGAGCTAGTGTTGTTAGCATTAGCCAATTTGCTAATATGTTTTACAAGTGTCTGTGTTAGAATTATTAACTTTTGTATTGTTTCAGTTTCATAGATTGGCAACACTGAATTGGCCCTTGTGTGTGAAAGTGAGTGTGAATGTTGTCTGTCTATCTGTGTTGGCCCTGTGTTGAGGTGGCGACTTGTCCAGAGTGTACACCGCGTTCCGCCCGAATGCAGCTGAGAGAGGCTCCAGCACGTTCCGCAACCCCAAAAGGGACAAGCGGTAGAAAATGGATGAATGGATGGATGGATGGAAATTTACCAACACGTCACCGTGGACTTACCGAGTCTGTTTAGCTGGTTGGAAACCTGGCTTCCGCAGCTAATAGGTCCATGACAATGACTTCCGTTTTGTTCAATCCTCCGTTTTACTGCCGTTTGACAGGCACAGTTTGGAAAAAGTTAAGTATGTAGATAAATATTGACTAAATCTTTCTGTGTAAATAACTTATTTCGCAACGTCGATGTCCCACTGGGGTGAGTTTTTCCTTGCCCTTATGTGGGATCTGAGCCAAGGATGTCGTTGTGGCTTGTGCAGCCCTTTGAGACACTTGTGATTTAGGGCTACATAAATAAACATTGATTGATTGATTGATTGATTGATTGATTGAACGTATATATCTGCAGCTAATATATGCAAACTATTTTTTCTCCGAAAATGTTGCGGGTGCGGCTTATATGCCGGTGAGGTCTATAGTCCAGAAAATATGGTATTTATTCAGAGCCTGAATTGTATGGAGATTAATTTGTGTATTTATTATGAATGCTTGTTTTGACACTGAATTTATGTAACTGAATTTTTTGCGTTTGAATGTTGTGAACTGAACATTTTTTAGATCAAATTATGCTGACAATTTAATAAAATAAAAAAAATCTGTTTTAAAATTCAGTGTATAGATATTCAGTGTTAGAAAATCAGTGTATAAAAATTCAGTGTGAAAAAATTGTAGTCTATAAAAATTCAATATAAATAAATTCAGTCTATAAAATTCTGCGTTAAAAATTCAGTGCTGATAAATAGGGATGTCCGATAATATCGGACTGCTGATATTATCGGCCGATAAATGCATGACTTTTTAAAACGCCGCTGTGTACACGGACGTAGGGAGGAGTACAGAGCGCCAATAAACCTTAAAGGCACTGCCTTTGCGTGCCAGCTCAGTCACATAATATCTACGGCTTTTCACACACACAAGTGAATGCATCATACTTGGTCAACAGCCATACAGGTCACACTGAGGGTGGCCGTATAAACAACTTTAACACTGTTACAAATATTCGCCACACTGTGAACCCAGACCAAACAAGAATGACAAACACATTTCGGGAGAACAGCCGCACCGTAACAAAACATAAACACAACAGAACAAATACCCAGAACCCCTTGCAGCACTAACTCTTTCGGGACGCTACAATATACACCCCCACTACGCCTTACCCCCCCCCCCCCCCCCCACCTCAACAAAACCCGCCCTCCTCAACCTCCTCATGCTCTCTCAGGGAGAGCATGTCCCAAATTCCAAGCTGCTGTTTTGAGGCATGTTAAAAAAAAAAAAATTACTTTGTGACTTCAATAATAAATATGGCAGTGCCATGTTGGCATTTTTTTCCATAACTTGAGTTGATTTATTTTGGAAAACCTTGTTACATTGTTTAATGCATCCAGCGAGTCATCACAACAAAATTCCACGACTGTATATATCGGTATCGGTTGATATCGGAATCGGTAATTAAGAGTTGGACAATATCGGAATATCGGATATCGGCAAAAAAGCCATTATCGGACATCCCTACTGATAAATTTAGTGTCTAAAAATGTGCTGCTTCAAAAAGCAAGACTCATTTCCGGTAAATTAAGGCTGAAGCAATCGATCCTGTCTCAGAAGCAGCCAATGAGGTGTGAAGTTTGAAGTCACGTGACACATGTCTTGCAAAACAGCATTAAAAAGGCAGTTAACTGGGCTACCTGGGCATATTACGACATTATTAATACTTATGACCACCAGGTGGTCAGGTGCTTGTGTGTGTGACGTCACACCTGGTGGTCAAGTGCTAGTGTGTGTGATGTAACATCTGGTGGTCAGGTGCTAGTGTGTGATGTAACACTTAGTGGTCAAGTGCGAGTGTGTGTGATGTAACACCTGGTGGTCAGGTGCTAGTGTGTGATGTAACACCTGGTGGTCAAGTGCGAGTGTGTGTGACATAACACCTGGTGCTCAGGTGGCAGTGTGTGTGATCTAACACCTGGTGGTCAGGTGATAGTGTGTGTGATGTAACACCTGGTGGTCAGGTGCTAGTGTGTGTGAGGTAACACCTGGTATTCAGGTGGCAGTGTGTGTGATGTAACACCTGGTGGTCAGGTGATAGTGTGTGTGAGGTAACACCTGGTATTCAGGTGGCAGTGTGTGTGATGTAACACCTGGTGGTCAGGTGATAGTGTGTGTGATGTAACACTTGGTGGTCAGGTGATAGTGTGTGTGATGTAACACCTGGTGGTCAGGTGATAGTGTGTGTAATGTAACACTTGGTGGTCAGGTGGCAGTGTGTGTGAGGTAACACCTGGTATTCAGGTGGCAGTGTGTGTGATGTAACACCTGGTGGTCAGGTGCTAGTGTGTGTGAGGTAATACCTGGTATTCAGGTGGCAGTGTGTGTGATGTAACACTTGGTGGTCAGGTGATAGTGTGTGTGATGTAACACCTGGTGGTCAGGTGATAGTGTGTGTAATGTAACACTTGGTGGTCAGGTGGCAGTGTTTGTGAGGTAACACCTGGTATTCAGGTGGCAGTGTGTGTGATGTAACACCTGGTGGTCAGGTGCTAGTGTGTGTGAGGTAATACCTGGTATTCAGGTGGCAGTGTGTGTGATGTCACACTTGGTGGTCAAAAAGTATTTATTATGTTGTATTATGCCCAGATAGTCCAGTTAACTGCCATTTTTTATGCTGTTTTGCAAGATCCGTGTCACGTGACTTCAAACTTGACACCTCATTGGCTGCTTCTGAGACAGGATCGATCGCTTCAGTAAGTCGAAGTAAGTCTTGCTTTTTGAAGAACCTACATTTTTTTTACACTGCATTTTTATACACAAAATTTTAAAACACAGAATTTAAAAAAATGTTAATTTTAAAACATTGAATTCTTTTGAAATGAAATTGTCAGCATAATTTAATGTAAAAAAAAAAAAAAAAAAAAAAAAAAATCAGTTCACAAAAATCAAAACACAAAAAATTAAGTACCATAAATATTTTGAATAATATATTTTTTAATAATACTTCTGCAGCCAATATGAACTTTCTATCCTGTAACCTGTTTTGAGAAGCATTTATTCTATATGATAAAGTTCCAATGTGAAATATGTCCTCTGCATTTGACCCATCCCCGGGAGCAGTGAGCAGCAGAGTGCGCCGCGCTCGGAAATCATTTGGTGATAAATAGGTGAACGGACTTACAGGTACACAAAAAAGTCAAGCACAGGCTTTGCATGCACTTTGCATACATCTGATATTGGCTCCTAGTTATGCGTAAATCATTAACATCTTTGTTTACAGCAGTTGTGCAACAAGTCACCTCATTATTAAAATGCAATTTAACAATGCATGAATAATACTGTGACTATAGAACTCTTTCACAGCGCAATCGACAATAGGGCAAAACAAAACGATCCGCAGAGATATAAACATTGTCAAAAGATCTCTTGATTCCTGTTTCTATGTAGTGTAACTACATAGAGACACTAGAAATAGCCTTTTTACAAACAATTCCAGATAAGTGTTGAGAAATGCTTTTATTGCTAAATGCCGCATTTAGCACTTGCTTTTCGCAAGGGGCAAAATGTTTCGTTGACGTGGTTGACAGTAAAATTTGTCGGCAAAATGCATTTGTCGATAATAGTCGGCGACGTCATCGCTTGTGTTTTTCCGGTAAAAAAAAAAAAAAAAAAAGAAAATATGCAAGTTGCCGCGACCGAAAAATGGCTGTGGCCACAGCAGGCAACAACAGGCTGGCGGGAAAACAGTGGAAAAGTATGGAAACATTTCAAAATAAAATAGTCCCGGGTAAAAATAGCCGTGCAATGCAGACGATCAACAGGCTGAAACGTGTGATTGTACACAAAATAACCTTACACCGCCATTGCCACGAGCAGCGGGAAACAGAAAGACAGAAAAAAAAAAAAAAAAAGAAAGAAAAAAAAAACCTGAGATTGCCCTTTTTGAAGACGCCGGAAATAATGGGCAGCCTGTGCTAAAGGCCACCTATTGGCTGCAGGAGATGAGACAATCAATTAGGAGAAGAGAGCATCCAGCCATAACTCTTGACCTGCAGGGAGGGGAGAGGAGGATTGTTGGCGTGGAAGCAATTCACTTCAACATCTGGTCTGCAGTCTCTTTCATTCCGTTAACTTCTCTCAAATTCAGTTAAAAGCTTTAAGTTGTTATTATTATTATTAGCTTGATGATAGTGACACTACACTTTATGATTGTGACACTACACTTGACGATAGTGACACTACAATTTGATCGTGACACTACATTTTATAAAAATAAACATTGAGTGATTGATTGATTTATGATAGTGACACTACACTTGATGATAGTGACACTACACTTGATGATAGTGACACTACACTTGATGATAGTGACACTACACTTGATGATAGTGACACTACACTTTGATAGAGACACTACAAGTTTTGATAGTGACACTGCACGTTTTGATAGTGACACTACACTTTATAATAGTGAAAAAACACTACACTTTATGCCTGTGACACTACACTTTATGATTGTGACACGACACTTTGATCGTGACACTACACATTATGATTGTGACACTACACTTGATGATAGTGACACTACATGTAATGATTGTGACACTACACTTGATGATCCTGACACTACACTTGATGATAGTGACACTACATTTAATGATTGTGACACTACACTTGATGATCCTGACACTACACCTGATGATAGTGATACTACACTTAGTGATTGTGACACTACACTTTATGATAGTGACACTACACTTAATGATTGTGACACTACACTTGATGATCGTGACACTACACTTGATGATAGTGACATCACACTTCATGATAGTAACACTACACTTTATGATTGTGACACTACACTTAATGATCGTGACACTACACTTGATGATAGTGACACTACACTTGATGATAGTAACACTACACTTTATGATTGTGACACTACACTTAATGATCGTGACACTACACTTGATGATAGTGACACTACACTTGATGATCGTGACACTACGCTTTATGATCGTGACGCTACGCTTTATGATTGTGACGCTACACTTTATGATCGTGACGCTACACTTTATGATTGTGACGCTACACTTCATGATCGTGACATTACACTTGATGATAGTGACACTACACTTTATGATAGTGACACTACACTTTCTGATTGTAACACTACACTTGATGATAGTGACACTACACGTTTTGATAGTGACACTAAACTTTATGATAGTGACACTACACTTTATACCTGTGACACTACACTTTATGATCGTGACACTACGCGTTATGATCGTGACACTACACTTTATGATCATGACACTACACTTTATGATAGTGACACTACACTTGATGATAGTGACACTGCACTTGATGATAGTGATACTACACTTGATGATAGTGACACTACACTTGATGATGGTGACACTACACTTTATGATGGTGACACTACATTTTATGATAGTGCCACTACATTTTGATCGTGACACTACACTTTATGATCGTGACACTACACTTGATGATAGTGACACTACACTTGATGATAGTGACACTACACTTTGATAGTGACACTACACGTTTTGATAGTGACACTACACTTTATTATAGTGACACTACACTTTATGCCTGTGACACTACACTAAATGATCGTGACACTACGCTTTATGACCGTGGCGCTACGCTTCATGATCGTGACGCTACACTTTATGATCGTGACGCTACACTTTATTATCGTGACGCTACACTTCATGATCGTGACACTACACTTGATAGCGACACTACACTTGATGATCGTGACATTACTTTTCATGATTGTGACACTACACCTGATGATAGTGACACTACACTTTATGATCGTGACACTACACTTGATGATCGTGACATTACACTTGATAGTGACACTACACTTCAGGATTGTGACACTACACTTTATGATAGTGACACTCCACTTGATGATCGTGACATTACACTTTATAGTGACACTACTCTTGATGGTTTTAAAGGTCACGTATGTGTATACATCGTTGTATCAATGTCTTGTACCTGCTGGGCTCCTTGCCACTCCCGCTGGATCAAAGATGTCTTGTGTTTTCTCAAACGGGAGAAGATTTGGCTGACGTTGAGTGGTTGTTTTGCAAAGTTTCAAGAACTGTGCGGTGCCTTTCTGAGATATGTCGGCGAAATTGTTCCTCCAAATTAACCCTGACTGAATAACAATTAAGATATGGGTGGTTGATGAGCCTTTTTTTGTGCTTGACTGTTGAGCAACTTAAGCTGTACAGCAAGCAAGAATGGGAAAGAAATCCAACTGAAAAGTTTCAAACATGTGTCTCCTCAGTTCCCAAACGTTTACTGAGTGTTGTTAAAAGGAAAGGCCATGTAACACAGTGGTAAAAATGCCTATGTTCTTAAGTTAATGATTATTTGCAAAAAAATAATTACGTTTCTCAGTTTGAACATTAAATATCTTGTTTTTGCAGTCTATTCAATTGAATATATGTTGAATAGTATTTGCAAATCATTGAATTCTGTTTTTATTTACCATTTACGAAAAGATCCAACTTCACTGGTTTTGTACAATACAATAATATTTAAGATGATAATCATGGATGTATAAATAATCCATTTATAATCGAGTCGTAGCCCTTGAATTATAATCGAATCGTGAGCTGCTCAAAGACCCATAATAAGTACTACGCAATTATATTTCTTGGTTATATCAACAAATGTGCTGATTTAGACCATTTAGGCCATTTAGGAATGCAGCTGTCTGTGGTTTTTATGTTGATATCGGTCAGTGGTTTCTTACCTTATTTACTATTATTATTATTATTTATTTTATTTTTTAGTTGTTGGGGGGAAAAAAACATAATTTGATATATGTTGGACTACGTATGTCATTGTGGTAACACTTTAGTATGACATTAATTAGTTATTAACATGCAAATTAGTAACATATTGGCTCTTAATTAGTCATTATTAAGTACTTATTAATGCCTTATTCTGCATGGCCATATTATACAGACTGTAGACTAGACTTCCTTTTTATTGTCATTCAAATTTGAACTTTTCAGTACAGATAAGATAATACAACAACCCTAACCCTAACCCTCTAACCCTAACCCAAACCAAATATCTCCAAATTAAGTCTTTGTTACTTACAATATGTTCCCCTAGTGTCCAAATAACTCTTAAGTCTTTGTTACTTAGAATTTGTTCCCCATACTAAAGTGTTACCCTCATTGTGTGTGTTTGAAAATCAATAAACAAATACAAAAAATAAATAAAAATACAGTCAGACTCCGCTTTTCAAAATGTGCTACCTCAATGCAAATTTCATTGGAATTGCCATAAATATGCTACCAAATAGCATTAGCAATTTTACATGGCGATTTCAACAGCTCCAAAATTATGAATCAAATCTACAACTTCGAAGCCAAGGGTTAGTACGTTTGCCTCACAATACGAAGGTCCTGAGTTCAATCCCGGGCTCGGGATCTTTCTGTGTGGAGTTTGAATGTTCTCCCCGTGACTGCGAGGGTTCCCTCCGGGTACTCTGGCTCCCTCCCACCTCCAAAGACATGCACCTGGGGATAGGTTGATTGGCAACACTAAATTGGCCCTAGTGTGTGAATGTGAGTGTGAATGTTGTCTGTCTATCTGTGTTGGCCCTGTGATGAGGTGGCGACTTGTCCAGGGTGTACCCCGCCTTCCGCCCGATTGTAGCTGAGATAGGCTCCAGCACCCCCGCGACCCCGAAAGGAATAAGCGGTAGAAAATGGATGGATGGATGGATGGGGGGAAAAAACATAATTTGATATATGTTGGACTACGTATGTCTTTGTGGTAACACTTTAGTATGGGGAACTATTCACCATTAATTAGTTATTAACATGCAAATTAGTAACATATTGGCGCTTAATTAGTCATTATTAAGTACTTATTAATGCCTTATTCTGCATGGCCATAATATACAACAACCCTAACCCTCTAACCCTAACCCTAACCAATTATCTCCAAATTAAGTCTTAGTTACTTACAATATGTTCCACTAGTGTCCAAATAACTCTTAAGTCTTTGTTACTTACAATTTGTTCCCCATACTAAAGTGTGTACCCTCATTGTGTGTGTTTGAAAATCAATAAACAAATATAAAAAATTTTAAAAAAAGTACAGTCAGAATCCACTTTTCAAAATGTGCTACCTCAATGCTAATTTCATTGGAATTGCCATTAATATGATACCAAATAGCATTAGCAATTTTACATGGCGATTTCAACAGCTCCAAATTTATTAATCAAATCTACAACTTCGAAGCCAAGGGTTAGTATGTTTGCCTCACAATACGAAGGTCCTGAGTTCAATCCCGTGCTCGGGATCTTTCTGTATGGAGTTTGAATGTTCTCCCCGTGACTGCGTGGGTTCCCTCCGGGTACTCCGGCTTCCTCCCACCTCCAAAGACATGCACCTGGGGATAGGTTGACTGGTAACACTAAATTGGCCTTAGTGTGTAAATGTTGTCTGTCTATCTGTGTTGGCCCTGTGATGAGGTGGCGACTTGTCCAGGGAGTACCCCGCCTACCGCCGGAATGCAGCTGAGATAGGCTCCAGCACCCCCTGGGAAGAGCGGTAGAAAATGGATGGATGGGTGGAACTTCGAAGTCATCACATCCGGGCGACAAAAAGTGTGAAAATAGCCAAAGGGCTTTATTTAACCTGCAGTGTGTATACGGTCCATTATCTGCTGCTGGCAAAGAAACGACCAAGTGTCTCTGAGCATCAGTGATTTAAGGTAAGCTGACAGTCGGTTCAAGAACTATGAGATCATTGTGACAGAAAGGCATATGGAAGCATTCTGGTCAAGGCTTAAGCGCAAATGTTTCCGCAGGGATGCACGATGGGTCAAATCTCTCCACTCTCCCTGCAATAATCGAGCAGCATCTTTAATTAGGCGCTCTGATTGAAGAGCCAATCACAGTTCCATCTTTGGAATCCTGGCACAGTGTGAAGGGAAGGCGTCAAACTCTGCGTGTGACCTCTGCTACTCATCCGATCTCTCCAGCTGTCCGTGCTGCAGATGCCCTTACAAAAAGCGATGCTGAAAATGCCTGCCAAGCCGACACCCAAGTTGCCATCGCTTGATAAATTTGCCAGTGAAACCCACAAGAGACATTAAATGAAATATCAAAGAGGTCGCCTCTGGATGGTGTTAGCCACAAGTAGGAGATGAGACACCATCAAAAGATATGGAAATAGATAGATCATTAACTCGAATAAAGTTATGTCTAAAAATGCTCCAGAGTCCATAGCCTTCAATGTCGTGTCTGTCGAAGCTGATTTAGGGTCAGCTAGTCATCTCCGAGGTTATTCAACTCAGCTGGTGTCCTCTGATGCTGGTGCAGGACTCACAGCAGGTGACAACACAGACTCAATTCGCATTCAAAGGGATATTCTCCGTTCTTCCCGAAGTCAATCAGAAGCTTTTCTCAGTTGCTAAGGAAAAAAACGGATGGCTGATTGATTGTTGAGCTCAGGGTGGCAGTCAGCCTTGATTTTAGTCACGCCAGCCGTGTGTACTGTATGTCACCGGTCCGTGCTGACACGAGGTTAAAAATAGACCCTGCGGCGTTGGCGAAGGACCAGGCGATAACTGCAGTTCTCTCACCGGTCAGACGGGGGCTTTTATTCTCTCAATTTCTTACGACGTATGACAGCGACTCTCCTTAGCAGTCCTGAAGCCGACTGAAGTAAATTTTACATTAACTATTCAGGAATAGAGCTCGGGTAAACTACAAGTGGGAATCTTTGGGCATCTCACAATTTGATTAAGATTCAAGGGCTACAATTTCATTAAAAATCGGTTATTAATGCATTGTTAATAAATATAAGATTATAGTGTATATTGGTAATTTATTATATAGAATTTTTATGTATTAAAAATCAGGGGTAGTCGCTGAAAGATGACTGTATGTAAAGTAACATATATACATATACATATATATATATATATATACATATATAAATACATATATATAAACATATATATATATATATAAATACATATATACATATGCATATATATATATATATATATATACATATGCATATATATATATATATATATATATATATATATATATATATATATATATATATATACATATATACAGTACATCTATACATATATACATACATACATATACATATATATAAATATGTATATATATATATATATATATAAATATATATATATATATATATATATATATATATATATATATATATATATACAAATATATACATATATGTATGCATACATATATATATATATATATATACATGTATACATATATATGTATATTTATATATATACATATATATATATATATATATACATATTTACATATGCATATATATACATATATATATATATATATATATATATATATATATATCAGATATATATATATATATATATATATATATATATCAGATATATATATATATATATCATACATATATATGTATATATATGCATATTTACATATGCATATATATACATATATATATATATATATATATATATATATATATAAATATACAGTATATCTATACATATATACATACATACATATACATATATATATATATACATATATATGAATATTATACATATATATATATATAAGTATATATATATATATATACACATACATATATATACATATATGTATGCATACATATATGTATATATGTATATATATATATATACATATTTATATATATACACATATATACATATTTATATATATACACACATATATATATATATATATATATATATATATATATATATATATATATATATATATATATATATATATATATATACATATATATATATATATATATATATATATATATATATATATATAATAACATAATTGGATATTAAGTATATATGAAAGTGGGACGCCTGTCTTGTTTACTTTTGTGACAACCTCCTTAAAGTTTTGTAATCAATCAGAAATATCAATGCGCCAAATATGGATAAGTGTGGAGATAGTGTTTTGCATTTTTTCCATCATGCTTTGTAATGGATTTTTTTTTTTTGTATGGTGCATGGACTTTTTTTAATAATATCTACAAATTGTGTTATATTGTGTTATGTGTGACCATGTCTGTTGGCTTTTTTGTGTTGGTTCATTTTTTTTATTTTTTTTTTGCACCATGACTAGGGAAGGTTGTTTGCATGGGTCATATAAGTAATTGCTGCCTTTGTTTCCATTCAAAAGCATGGTAAGTCGTCATAGACATGATTTACTCATGTCAGCTCAAAGATGGCGGCATGTAAACAGCCTGTTAAAATACAATTAAATCACCCTGTGGTCAGATTTATTTTTTAAATCATGACGTTTGGCGGGCCAAAATGAAGATCCTGGTAGGCTGCACATGGCCCGCGTGCCGTAGCAACATTGTCCAATGCCTCAAAACTTACGTTTGTTCCTTGAGTAGACCAAGCAGGAACAGCAAGAAGTAACAATACATCAACTATTTATTGCCCAAATGGCACAATTGTCGTCCTTCTGCATAGCTCATATCTACTTCCTGTATACAGCGCTTAGCCTTCTGGGTAATGTAGTATATTAACATTTAGCAAAACACCAGCATCATTACTTCATAATTTACATGTAATTACATATGTATTTAACCTTTATTTATATAAATAAGAAAATAAAATGTGCTTTCACTGCCATCTAGTGTCTACTTGTTGGTCTGTGCAGTATAAACGAGTAAAACATCAATTCTTAGACAGATTGTATTGATCTCCAAGGGAAATTGTTTGACACACAGTGGAAATGATAACTAAAACATTTTGAAGGGCACTGGAAAATAGAAATAAATAATTGTTACAATGTTGGTTACTGGTAAACAAAGCGTCAAATCTTAAGGTTTGTGAATTTTGACTTTTGTGACGTGACGTATGCATCCAAAAAAGACAGCCCCGGGAAATGAACGGTTTCCCAGGCATACTCAGAAAGGGGATCAAACGTGGGACTGTGCAGCGAAATGTATGCAAAACTTACACTAAAGCATATCCATTTTATCTCATGTGTTAAATGTAGATTAGAATCATCATAGGTGCCATTTAACTACCATAACTTTTTTTGATGTCACTTCCTGTGAAGAAGGACGGAATGAAAAGAGCTCGGCATTGATTCAAAGTTTTTGAACTACTTTGGCACTTTTGACCAAAACCTCATATCTGTTTGGGAGAAACTGACTCCTGGAAAAAAGACAAGTTACAACTGCCGACGATTGCTAACCCCTGTGCTCCGGAGCCTTCCACAACATTGGCGGAAAAAAGTTTCTAGCGCAACGAATGCAGAGAAAGAGGACGTTGAAGCGAGGTAATAATGTTAAATAATACAAAACCCAAAACCAGTGAAGTTGGCACGTTGTGTAAATGGTAAATAAAAACAGAAAACAATGATTTGCAAATCCTTTTCAACCTATATTCAATTGAACAGACTGCAAAGACAAGATACTTAACGTTCAAACTGGAAAACGTTATTTTTTGCAAATATTATCTCATTTAGAATGTAATTCCTGCAACATGTTTAAAAGAAGCTGGCACAAATGGCAAAAAAGACTGATAAAGTTGAGGAATGCTCATCAAACACTCTTGGCACTCAGCATCAAGGGTTGGAATTGGGGGTTAAATCACCAAAATGATTCCCGGGCGCGGCCACCGCTGCTGCTCACTGCTCTCCTCACCTCCCAGAGGGTGATCAAGGGTGATGGGTCAAATGCAGAGAATAATTTCGCCACACCTAGTGTGTGTGTGACAATCATTGGCACTTTAACTTTTAAGGGCGGCACAAGCCACAACGACATCCTCGGTTCAGAGCCCACATAAGGGCAAGGAAAAACTCACAACCCAGTAGGATGTCAAAGTGAATGACTATGAGAAACCTTGGAGAGGACCGCAGATGTGGGTGACCCCCCCACCCCTTTAGGGGAGACCAGATGCAATGGACATCGAGTGGGTCTAGTATAATATTGTGA
>NC_084562.2:13765000-13777500 GCF_033978685.3 Nerophis lumbriciformis | reverse complement strand
GTTCATATTCTTTTTTTTTTTCCCCGAATTGAGGGCAAAAAGAATAAATATCATGAGGAAATAGCAGGGCTCATTCATCAAATGTAGGTATTCATGTGCAGCCCAGCCTGACCGGGAGGAGGAAAGTGTGGTGATGATGTGTGCTTTTGCTCAGAAGTGTATCAATAGTGCCACCACATGGAAAACATGTTGATGGCTTCCTGCAAGTCCACAGCTTTTAATCACACAGAAATTCCACGTTTGTGTTTCGATGAGAAATGAGTGTGGGGTTTGTGTGTATTTACAGTGGCGAGCAAAAGTTTACATATGCTTTTAAAGAACATATTGTCACGGCTGTCATGAAGTTTGGTTCTTTTATGAATTTATTATGGGTCTACTGAAAATGTGAGCAAATCTGCTGGGTCAAAAGTATACATACATCAATGTTAATTTTTGGTTACATGTCCCCTGGCAAGTTTCACTGCAATAAGGCGCTTTTGGTAGCCATCTACAAGCTTCTGGTTGAATTTTTGACCACTCCTCTTGACAAAATTGGGGCAAATCAGCTAAATGTGTTGGTTTTCTGACTTAATTAGGGACCGCAATATCCCTTTGGGACAGAGGACCCTAATAAATTTGTAAGGTTTTATTATTATTCTTTATTATACCGCCGCCTCTTTGAGCTTTAATTTGAAAAAACTCACCATATTTGACACACACTTAAGGACTGGCGAAAATTGGCATCTAATAAAAAAAAACTTACCCCAAAACTCAAAATTGCGCTCTAGCGCCCCCTAGGAAAAAACACAGACAAAACGGCCTGTAACTTCCAATAGGAATATCGTAGAGACATTAAACAAAAATCTCTATGTAGGTCTGACTTAGACCTAGATTTCATTCACTGACATCCTTCAGGAAAAATCAACAGGAAGTTGGCAATTCCCCCTTCAAAACAAAAATTCCGTAAAAACAGTCATGTTTGCCTCTTTGAGATGTAATTTGACCCCCTTAACATGCTTCAAACTCACCAAACTGGACACACACTTAAGGACTGGCGAAAATTGGCATCTAATAAAAAAAAAAAAACCCAAAACTCAAAATTACGCTCTAGCGCCCCCTAGGAAAAAAGACAGACAAAATGGCCTGTAACTTCCAATAGGAATATCGTAGAGACATTAAACAAAAATCTCTATGTAAGTCTGACTTAGACCTAGATTTCATTCACTAACGTCCTTCAGCAAAAATCAACAGGAAGTTGGCAATTCCCCCTTCAAAACAAAAATTCCGTAAAAACAGTCATTTTTGCCTCTTTGAGATGTAATTTGACCCCCTTAACATGCTTCAAACTCACCAAACTGGACACACACTTAAGGACTGGCGAAAATTGGCATCTAATAAAAAAATAAAAAATAAAAAAAACTCAAAATTGCGCTCTAGCGCCCCCTAGGAAAAAACACAGACAAAATGGCCTGTAACTTCCAATAGGAATATTGTAGAAACATTAAACAAAAATCTCTATGTAGGTCTGACTTAGACCTAGATTTCATTCACTGACATCCTTCAGCAAAAATCAACAGGAAGTTGGCAATTCCCCCTTCAAAACAAAAATTCCGTAAAAACAGTCATTTTTGCCTCTTTGAGCTGTAATTTGACCCCCTTAACATGCTTCAAACTCACCAAACTGGACACACACTTAAGGACTGGCGAAAATTGGCATCTAATAAAAAAACCAAACCCAAAAACTCAAAATTGCGCTCTAGCGCCCCCCAGGAAAAAACACAGACAAAATGGCCTGTAACTTCCAATAGGAATATCGTAGAGACATTAAACAAAAATCTCTATGTAGGTCTGACTTAGATCTAGATTTCATTCATTGACATCCTACAGCAAAAATCAACAGGAAGTTGGCAATTCCCCCTTCAAAACAAAAATTCCGTAAAAACAATAATTTTTGCCTCTTTAAGATGTAATTTGACCCCCTTAACATGCTTCAAACTCACCAAACTGGACACACACTTAAGGACTGGCGAAAATTGGCATCTAATAAAAAAAAATAAAAAAAAAAAAATCTAAATTGCGCTCTAGCGCCCCCTAGGAAAAAACACAGACAAAATGGCCTGTAACTTCTAATAGGAATATCGTAGAGACATTAAACACAAATCTCTATGTAGGTCTGACTTAGACCTAGATTTCATTCACTGACATGCTTCAGCAAAAATCAACAGGAAGTTGGCAATTCCCCCTTCAAAACAAAAATTCCGTAAAAACAGTCATTTTTGCCTCTTTGAGATGTAATTTGACCCCCTTAAGATGCTTCAAACTCACCAAACTGGACACACACTTAAGGACTGGCGAAAATTGGCATCTAATAAAAAAACCAAACCCCAAAACTCAAAATTGCGCTCTAGCGCCCCCTAGGAAAAAACACAGACAAAATGGCCTGTAACTTCCAATAGGAATATCGTAGAGACATTAAACAAAAATCTCTATGTAGGTCTTACTTAGACCTAGATTTCATTCACTGACATCCTTCAGCAAAAATCAACAGGAAGTTGGCAATTCCCCCTTCAAAACAAAAATTCTGTAAAAACAGTCATTTTTGCCTCTTTGAGCTGTAATTTGACCCCCTTAACATGCTTCAAACTCACCAAACTGGACACACACATCAGGACTGGCGGAAATTGCGATCTAATAAAAAAACCAAACCCGAAAACTCAAAATTGCGCTCCAGCGCCTCCTAGGAAGAAAACACAGACAAAACTGCTCCTAGGACGAAAACAGATAAAACTGCTTGTAACTTCCGGTAGGAATGTCGTAGAGACATGAAACAAAAACCTCTATGTAGGTCTCACTTAGACCTACATTCCACACATTGACAACCACCAGCAAAAATCAACAGGAAGTTTGCAATTCCCCCTTCAAAACAAAAGTGGGGTCAAAACAGTCACCTTTTTTTAAAACATTATCTCCTCTGAGCGCGTTTGTCGTGTTGGCTTCAAACTAGCACAGGAGAGAGATTGAACCCTTCTGATTAAAAGTTGATGAAAGAGTTTTCATAACTGCTCCGGTTTGGATTTTACGAGCCTTCAAAGAACCGCTGCGATGATGCTGCTGCGCTGCTGCCGTCTCAAGATGGCCGCTTAAAAGCAGGAAGCACCAGCGTGACCACACAATGCAGAGAAGGTAGGTACTGTGCGGGTAAAGATATGTTGAATGGGTAAAGGCAGAAAGCACCAGCAAAAGTCGGCCCCGTCCATCGCTGCTTGCAGCTTTAATTCTAGCCTGATTTAGCCATTTCCTTACCACTTTTGACTTGTGTTTGGGGTCATTGTCCTGTTGGAACATCCAACTGCGCCCCAGACCCAACTTTCGGAGTAATAATAATAATAATAATAATAGATTTTATTTGTAAAAAGCACTTTACATTGAGTGAACAACCTCAAAGTGCTACAGTGTATTAAAAAAAATAAAAATCAAAAGATAAAAAATTAAAATAAAAATAAAAACTAGAACAGCTTAATAGCTAGATCTAGTATGCATATATCTTTAAAAAAAAAAAGAAGGCTTTTTCAAAAAGAAGGGTTTTTAATAGGGATGTCCGATAATAGCTTTTTGCCGATATCCGATATTCCGATATTGTCCAACTCTTTAATTGCCAATACCGATATCAACCGATATATAAAGTCGTGGAATTAACACATTATTATGCCTAATTTGGACAACCAGGTATGGTGAAGATAAGGTACTTTTAAAAAAAATTAATACAATAAAATAAGATAAATAAATTAAAAACATTTTCTTGAATAAAAAAAAAAAAAGGAAAACAATATAAAAACAGTTACATAGAAACTAGTAATTAATGAAAAATAGTAAAATTAACTGTTAAAGGTTAGTACTATTAATGGACCAGCAGCACGCACAATCATGTGTGCTTACGGACTGTATCCCTTGCAGACTGTATTGACATATATTGATATATAATGTAGGAACCAGAATATTAATAACAGAAAGAAACAACCCTTTTGTGTGAATGAGTGTAAATGGGGGAGGGAGGTTTTTTGGGTTGGTGCACTAATTGTAAGTGTGTCTTGTGTTTTTTTATGTTGATTTAATAAAAATTAAAAAATTAAAAATAAATTAAAAAAACGATACAGATAATAAAAAACCGATACCGATAATTTCCGATTTTACATTTTAATGCATTTATCGGACGATAATATCCGATATTATCGGACATCTCTAGTTTTTAAGCCTTTTTTTAAAAGCATCCACAGTCTGTGGTGCCCTCAGGTGGTCAGGGAGAGTGTTCCATAGACTGGGAGCGGCGGAGCAGAAAGCCCAATCTCCCATTATTCGTAGCTTTGTGCTCGGTGGTTGGAGGAGGTTAGCCTGTCCGGTGCGGAGGTGTCGTGTGGAGAATTTGGGGGTGAGCAGTTCTTTGAGGTAGAGGGGGGCATTTCCATGGAGGCACTGGTGGGTTAGTAGGGAGACTTTGTATTCAATCCTGAGTGGAACAGGAAGCCAGTGAAGGGATTTGAGAATTGGTATGATATGGTCATATTTCCGTACTCTCATCAGGATCCTAGCAGCACTATTCTGCATGTATTGCAGCTTCTGGATGTTCTTGCTGGGGATCCCGACAAGAAGTGCGTTGCAGCAGACTGATGATTTTAGTTTGTCCTGAATAATTTGGAGGTAATTCTCCTTTTTCAATATCCCATTTAAAGCACCAGTTCCATTGGCAGCAGAACAGGCCCAGAGCATAATACTACCACCACCATGCTTGACGGTAAGTATGGTGTTCCTGGCATTAAAGGCCTCACCTTTTCTCCTCCAAGCATATTGCTGGGTATTGTGGTCAAACAGCTCAATGTTTGTTTCATCTGACCACAGAAATTTTCTCCAGAAGGTCCTATCTTTGGCCATGTGATGTCAGATGAAACAAAAATTGAGGTGTTTGGCCACAATACCAAGCAATATGTTTGGAGGAGAAAGGGTAAGGCCTTTTATACCAGGAACACCATGCCCACCGTCAAGCATGGTGGTGGTAGTATTATGAACTGGGCCTGTTTTGCTGCTAATTGAACTGGCGCTTTAAATGAGACAATGAAAAAGGAGGATTACCTCCAAATTCTTCAGGACAACCTAAAATCATCAGCCCGGAGGTCTGGTCTTGGGCGCAGTTCGGTGTTCCAACAGGACAATGACCCCAAACACACGTCAAACGTGGTAAAGGAATGGCTAAATCAGGCTAGAATTAAGGTTTTACAAACCCCGTTTCCATATGAGTTGGGAAATTGTGTTAGATGTCAATATAAACGGAATACAATGATTTGCAAATCCTTTTTCAACCCATATTCAATTGAATGCACTACAAAGACAAGATACGGCGGCGTTTCTGGATGTTGTTGATAAATGGCTTTCGCTTTGCATAGTAGAGCTTTAACTTGCACATACAGATGTAGCGACCAACTGTATTTAGTGACAGTGGTTTTCTGAAGTGTTCCTGAGCCCATGTGGTGATATCCTTTAGAGATTGATGTCGGATATTGATACAGTGCCGTCTGAGGGATCGAAGGTCACCTTCATTCAATGTTGGTTTCCGGCCATGCCGCTTACGTGGAGTGATTTCTCCAGATTCTCTGAACCTTTTGATGATATTATGGACCGTAGATGTTGAAATCCCTAAATTTCTTGCAATTGCACTTTGAGAAACGTTGTTCTTAAACTGTTTGACTATTTGCTCACGCAGTTGTGGACAAAGGGGTGTACCTCGCCCCATCCTTTCTTGTGAAAGACTGAGCATTTTTTGGGAAGCTGTTTTTATACCCAATCATGGCACCCACCTGTTCCCAACTAGCCTGCACACCTGTGGGATGTTCCAAATAAGTGTTTGATGAGCATTCCTCAACTTTATCAGTATTTATTGCCACCTTTCCCAACTTCTTTGTCACGTGTTGCTGGCATCAAATTCTAAAGTTAATGATTATTTGCAAAAAAAAAAAAATGTGTATCAGTTTGAACATCAAATATGTTGTCTTTGTAGCATATTCAACTGAAAATGGGTTGAAAAGGATTTGCAAATCATTGTATTCCGTTTATATTTACATCTAACACAATTTCCCAACTCATATGGAAACGAGGTTTGTAGAATGGCCTTCCCAAAGTCTGGACAATGCTGAAGAAACAAGTCAATGTCAGAAAACCAACAAATTTAGCTGAACTGCACTAATTTTGTCAAGAGGAGTGGTCAAAATTTCAATCAGAAGCTTGCCAGAAGCTTGTGGATGGCTACCAAAAGCGCCTTATTGCAGTGAAACTTGCCAAAGGACATGTAACCATACTTGCCAACCTTGAGACCTCCGATTTCGGGAGGTGGGGGCGTGGTCGGGGGTGGGGCGGGGCGTGGTTGGGGGCGCGGTTAAGAGGGGAGGAGTATATTGACAGCTAGAATTCACCAAATCAAGTATTTCATACATATATATATATATATAGAGAGAGAGAGAGAGAGAGAGAGAGAGAAAGAGAGAGAGAGATCTACATCCTGAAATTATGCAAACAAAACTGTGTTTAGATAATTGATACTTCAAACATAAATAAATAAATCTTAAGGAATATAACATAACTTGGCTTCTGAGAGTTTCAAAATGTAATGAATAAAATGATAAAGTTGTTGATAAACAAGCAATTATTTTAATAATTAAATATGGTCATTTTAAATGAATTATTATGATAATTCAAAATCAATTATTTCAAATATGTTTATTTTAATGTATAATTCTATGGCTGGATGTAATAAGGAGTCAGGAAAAAATACAATTAATTTTGATGTATTTAGCAAAATATAGTAAAAATGTATTTATTTATTTATTTTTTTAATTAATAAATATATTTATTTTTAGGTAAGATAAACATAATAATACAATTTATCTCTAGTCTGGATGATTTAGTTCTTGTCACCCTGTTGTCCTCCCATCATGAAAAAAGGCTTTCCTCACTCAGGTCCATGGAGCTGGAGGGGGCGTGGCCTCCAGCTCCGGCTGAAAATCGGGAGATTTTCGGGAGAATATTTGTCCCGGGAGTTTTTCGGGAGAGGCGCTGAATTTCGGAAGTCTCCCGGAAAATTCGGGAGTGTTGGCAAGTATGCATGTAACCAAATATTAACATTGCTGTATTTATACTTTTGACCCAGCAGATTTGGGCACATTTTCAGTAGACCCATAAAAAATTCATCAAAGAACCAAACTTCATGAATGTTTTTTTTGTGACCAACAAGTATGTGCTCCAATCACTCTATCACAAAAAAATAAGAGTCGTAGAAATGATTGGAAACTCAAGACAGCCATGACATTATGCATGTAAACCGATACCGATAATTTCCGATATTACATTTTAACGCATTTATCGGACGATAATATCCGATATCATCGCACATCTCTAGTTTTTAAGCCTTTTTTAAAAGCATCCACAGTCTGTGGTGCCCTCAGGTGGTCAGGGAGAGTGTTCCATAGACTGGGAGCGGCGGAGCAGAAAGCCCAATCTCTCTTTGACCGCGACTGTATGTTTGCGACTCATTGAGCGAGACGAAACGCCATCCCATTGATGAATCTGTTGTGTTTAATGCAGTAACACAAAGTATCTACTAATAATTTCCATTATTGTAGAAGAAACAATTGAAGAGCAGAAGTAAATACAAAGCAAATCAGGAATAAACACATGAAAAAGTTATTTTCTGCTGCCATCTCAGTTCATTCGTAGGCGTATTTTTGCGGCGTCCGCCAACCGCCATCAGCTGCCCGATCAGAACAGTCCGATTCCGAAAGTGTTTGCAGGGACGATGTCGTCGACTTTGTGCCAGAGATCCTCATCTGGTGCTCCTCCTCAGGCTCTCCAAGGACTGCAGGAACGAGCGCTGGGCCTGGTCCTCCTCCTGCGCCGAGCAGTCCTCCGTCTCCCGCTCCTCTTCTTCAATGACGCCGCACTCTCGGCAGCGGAGGCGAGGTTCACGCCGTCCGGCCCTGCAGACGCAAGTGGTGGCCAGAGACTGGGGGAACTCCTCCATCACTAGAGGCAGCAGATGGGCAGGGATGGCGTCCATGCCGGTCGCCATGGTGATCTCGGGAAATATGAGCTGGTGGACCGCGCTTGGAAATGGTCTCTGAAAGCTCTGCTGGGAATCCTCGCAGGAAGTCTTATGTGAGCACCGCCGAGCTCCTCTTTATATACTGCTCCCCATTTCTTCCTTTGGGCATCCCTCCACATGCCTCCTACACCCGTCGGTGATGACACATTTCCGGCAGTTGCCATACCGGCGCACCGGAATCATCTCCCAGAAACTGTTGGCATGGGAACTAGGCGGTGATGTTTGAGAGGCAAAGTAAGAGATTTGCATGGACCGTGATGATTAGATTTAGGATAACACGGTCAAAAAAAAAAACCAAAAAAACCCTAAAACAGCAATGGTTATTAATATTTGTGTTAACGGTCGACCACTCGGCAAACATTACTATACGGGGTCTCCGGTGTTTTGTTGTAATTCCATGCACTGGAGAGGCTTTGTTGTGTGGGTTTGTAGAGAAGTAGGGCAGACGTCAGGTTGGAGTGTGATGGAAATAGGTCGCAAATTACAGCAAAACACAACACAGGATTTTATTTTTTTTTTCTCCTGAAAGCTGACATGTAATTACTGTAAAGTCCCACACTGCTTTTATTTTTTTTTTAAACTGCATGGCGAGTCCCTGAAGGGTCCGCCTGAAATCGCGGCATCTTGGGATGTGTTGAAGCTTCGATTTTTGTCAATAACATTGAATCTTGTGAAGTGAAGTGAATTGTATTTACCGTATTTTTCCGACTTTAAAGGGGAACATTATCACCAGACCTATGTAAGCGTCAATATATACCTTGATGTTGCAGAAAAAAGACCATATATGTTTTTAACCGATTTCCGAACTCTAAATGGGTGAATTTGGGGGAATTAAACGCCTTTCTAATATTCGCTCTCGGAGCGATGACGTCACGTTAACCAATCCGCCATTTTCTCAAACACCGAGTCAAATCAGCCTTTTTCATGACGGGAGGACAACAGGGTGACAAGAACTAAATCACCCAGACTAGAGATACATTGTATTATTATGTTTATCTTACCTAAAAATAAATATATTTATTAATTTAAAAAAAATAAAAAATAAAAATGTTACTATATTTTGCTAAAAACATCAAAATTAATTGTATTTTTATTTGTATTTTTTCTGACTCCTTATTACATCCAGTCATAGAATTATGCATTAAAATAAACACATTTGAAATAATAAATTTTAAATGATCATAATAATTAATTTTAAATGATCATAATAATTAATTTAAAATGACCATATTTAATTATTAAAATAATTGCTTGTTTATCAACAACTTTAGCATTTTATTCATTACATTTTGAAGCTCTCAGAAGCCAAGTTATGTTATATTCCTTAAGATTTATTTATGCAAGTTTGAAGTATCAATTATCTAAACACAGTTTTGTTTGCATATTTTCTGGATGTATATATATATATATATATATATATATGTATGAAATACTTGACTTGGTGAATTCTAGCTGTCAATATACTCCTCCCCTCTTAACCACGCCCCCCCACCACCTCCCGAAATTGGAGGTTTCAAGGTTGGCAAGTATGCATAATATGTTACGTTAACATACCAGGCACGTTCTCAGTTGGTTATTTATGCCTCATATAACGTACACTTATTCAGCCTGTTGTTCACTATTCTTTATTTATTTTAAATTGCCTTTCAAATGTCTATTCTTGGTGTTGGGTTTTATCAAATAATTTTCCCCAAAAAATGCGACTTATATATGTTTTTTTCCTTCTTTATCATGCATTTTCGGCAGGTGCGACTTATACTCCGGTGCGACTTATACTCCGAAACATACGGTATGCAGCGCTTTTCTCTAGTGACTTAGAGCGCTTCATAGTGAAAACCCAATATCTAAGTTACATTTAAACCAGTGTGGGTGGCACTGGGAGCAGGTGGGTAAAGCGTCTTGCCCAAGGACACAACGGCAGTGACTAGGATGGCGGGAGCGGGAATCGAACCTGGAACCCTTAAGATGCTGGCACGGCCACTCTACCAACCCGAGCTATGCCACCCCTTAAAATTAAAATGAACTAATTCATAAGAATTAGTTATCAATGTTTTAAAAGGCTCATTTTAAAACACTTCATTGTGGTCTACATCAGTGGTCCCCAAACCCTAGACCAGGGAACGGTACCGGTCCGTGACACGTTTTCTACCGGGCCGCAGATAAACATAATTTATAAACGACTGCATTTTCTCCAACTTAACTTTCGTCCATCCCACCCGACACACCAAGATGTACAATAAAACTTCTCCTAGAAAGTTGCCATTTGTTATATTTGTTATAACTTAGTGACATGAAAATGCACATAAATGAACATATGACATATAAATGTGACAGATTCTGGACATTTATGGCAAAAATAATAATCACGATTATTTTTGATTGATGTTGATATTTATTGTACCACCAAAACTTTAATATAAGAACCATGTATATAAATTAGTAACAAATAAACCACAACAAGTCACAAATAATAGAAACAATAAATTAAAATAAAGTTTTTCCGTGAAAGATATTTTGAGTTCCGATTTTTACAATGAAGTTCAGGGTGCGCATCGTGCATTCAACCAATTGCGAGCAGCGCTAGACGGAACTCTAAACTACAAAGATGATGGTCACGTTGACTTAAGTCTTTGAATTTTGCCGTTTTGTTATTTTGCCCAATAGAAGAAGGTATTTTGTGTCGACACTGCATCACAATAGGAGCAGCTGATTGTTTCAACCAATCCAGAAGTCAGATGAAATGTCATCTTTAAACAGTGCCATGCTTAAAGTGGGTTACACTTGAATTGCTATTGCGACATCCAGTGGACACATTTAGAACAGCAGTTTCTTTCAGTAAAAAGTTGCAGCTCATTTTTATACTTAGCAAACTCATTTTAAACCTATTTGCGGGCTGGATACGGCCCGCGAGCCATACGTTTGACACCCCTGGCATAAGTAAATTTAGAGATTAACAAAAAAAAAAGTAAAATTAAGATATGAAAAATGGAGGACTTTTATGTCCAGTTTGGCTTTTGGGTATTGTTGAATAACTGCCAGTGTATCGCACAGCTGCGGAATAATTGGACATTGACATTTTTGTTTATTTAACATAAACTCATGTGTAATAACAATAACAAAAGTGATGGCCAAAAATACAGCAAACGGTTAATGAAAGAACAAAAAAGTGAGCTGTTGTCCCCTCAAGGTTTTGATTTGATTTGATTTTTATTAAGGATCCCCATTAGCTGGTTGCCTCAACAACCCACTAGTCTTCCTGGGGTCCACAATTCAATACAATTACAAGTAAAAGCATATAATTATAACTACACAATACAGAAAAAAAAATAAAAGCATCAATAAGAAAACAAGCAAACAATTTACAGTCACAGAATAATAATTACCATACAAATATAACTACACAATATGAAACCAAACAAATCATCAACGAGCAGACTAATTTAAAGACTCAGATAAAATATTACTCTCTTTTTAAAAACCTGTTTACTTTCAATGCCGGTGAGAATTCCAGGCAGGTTATTCCAGAGCGATACAGATCTATAAATAAAAGATTTCCGCAAAGCATTCTTCCTGGGACGAGGGAGTATAAAATGCCCCTCACTGGACGCCTGTCATGACTGGGACTATGGCGTGGTTTGTTCTCCCGAGGTGCAAATGATTTGGACCAGACATGACGTGCAGGTGAATACATATTTAATTTTAACACTCAAAAAAAGAATAAACAAAAGGCGCGCACAAGGGTGGAAGTACAAAACTTGACTATAAACACAAAACTTGCACAAAGGCAGAAACTATGAACAATGAAACAAAACTTGCAAACTATGACATGAATAAAGAAAACTTACTTGGGCGAGAAAACGGCATGAAAAAGAGCAGCAAGGGTCATAAGGGTGACGTTGTTGCCAGAAAGACAGCCTTGGCAACTCGAAGCTTAAATAATAGTGACATGATTAGTGAAAACAGGTGCGTGACTCAAAACGTGAAACAGGTGCGTGACATGACAGGTCAAAACTAATGGGTTGCTATGGAAACAAAACAAGGGAGTGAACAACCAGGAACTAAGAAAGTGTCCAAAAAACAAACAGCACATGGCCAAACAAAAACATGAACACAGACATGACAACGCCCTGGTATTGTGATTATGTATAGTGCTACTGTGAACTATTTGGGCCATGAGTGAACTATTTAAATGAACAAAGGGGAGATAACATACAATTTGTGTTTGTTTGTTGACATGTATGATTCCACACAATGGATAGTTTGTTGGTGATTCATAAAAATACAATTTTAACGTCAAAAAAACATTCAGTAGTATTAGGGGTGCACAAAAAAAAAATGGATTCACATCCAATTCGCATTTTTTATTCATCCTAACTCC
>NC_084562.2:13682500-13760000 GCF_033978685.3 Nerophis lumbriciformis | reverse complement strand
AAATAGGTTTCTCAGTTCGAACATTAAATATCTTGTCTTTGCAGTCTGTTCAAATGAATATAAGTTGAAAAGGATTTGCAAATCATCAAATTCATTAAAAAAATATTGCTAAAAAAAACAAAAAACAACGTGTTAACATGCTAACGCTAGCATTCTAACAATCTTGAAAGTGGAAAATTGTAAATCGGATGAAAAATATGGGCGAAGGCAGATGAAAACTATGGCGTAATAATGACCAGAATACATATCTAAGAATATATTCTGCAGCCTCTTTGCACTCCATCTTCTTATGACAGAGTAAACACTTCTTTTTTTTTTTTGTACAACTCCTGTATTGTCTCAGTTCCTAGGACCAGGTTGACATTTAAAAGGTCACATTGCCTTTTTTTTTTCGAGCAGGTACTTTCAAACGCTTTCTGCTCAGAGAAAAATAACATTCACGGTTGTTATTTTCAAGCAAACAAACGCCATCATATGGTCTCATATTTGTCCTGCCAGCTGGAGCCCAATCCAGCGATGCCTTTATTCCAAGTGGTCAAATCCCACAGCAACAAAGCAGAGGCACATGGAAAATCTGGCATGTTTTACTGATACAACATAAAAAATAAAAAAAAAACAGAAGAAGCTTGTCTTATTTTAGGGACTAAATTGACTTAAAGAGGAAAATGGCTCATTTATAGAACTCACTGTGAATGTTAACACAAACTATCATGAACCCAAAAATGGGGCAAATAGTTTGTTTTATTTAAATAGGCTTAAACTGACTGAACACTGATTATAATTTAAGTATGAAATAGTTTATAAAATAACTAGTTTGTACAGAATCCAGGCAAGAACCTTGTGAGACTCAGACGTCAGCAAATTCCTTCAAAACACAAGAGTGCTGTAATAGAGATGATCTTTGACTAGCAAGGGCTCCTGTAATTCTGACAAAATAAGACCAAAATCAATTGTCTACTGTAGAGAACGCCTAGTGGTTAGAGTGTCCGCCCTGAGATTGGTAGGCTGTGAGTTCAAACCCCGGGCCAGTCATACCAGACTATAAAAATGGGACCCATTACCTCCCAGCATTAAGGGTTGGAATTGGGGGTTAAATCACCAAAACGATTCCCAAGTCTAACCACCAATGCTGCTCACTGCTCCCCTCACTTCCCAGGGGGTGGAACAAGGGGATAGGTCAAACGCAGAGAGTGATTTCACCACACTTAGTGCGTGTGTGTGACCATACTTGCCAACCCTCCCGAATTTTCCCGGGAGACTCCCGAATTTCAGAGCCTCTCCCGAAAATCTCCCTGGACAACCATTCTCCCGATTTCCAGCCGGACTTAAGGCACGCCCCCTCCAGGTCTGTGCGGACCTGGAGTGAGGACAGCCTGTCGTCACGTCCGCTTTTCCTTCATATAAACAGCGTGCCGGCCCAGTCACGTTATAACATCTACGGCTTTTGGAGAGTGCACAACTGCGCACACAAGGAGACGAAGCAGAAGAACGAAGAATTGACAGTCATGGCAACGACGAGTGACAGAGAATAGAACGAGGATGGACAATTCAAGCCTAAACTCACTCCTTTCCTGCAAATTAAATTTCACAGATGTTGCCCATACCTATGCTCCTTCAAAGGCTGTGCTACTGGCTGCAAAGCAATACACTTTCAAATACAACAATGAGTAAAGGAGTGTTATGTGTGTGTATATGTGTAAATAAATGAACACTGAAATTCAAGTATTTATATATATATATATATATATATATATATATACATACACACGTACATACATATACATATATATATATATATATATATATAATAAAATACATATATATATATATATATATATATATATATATATATAGCTAGAATTCACTGAAAGTCATTTATTTTATGTATATATATATATATATATATATATATATATATATATATATAAGAAATACTTGAATTTCAGTGAATTCTAGCTTATATAGAATTCCCCCCAAAAATCTCCCGAATTCGGAGGTCTCAAGGTTGGCAAGTATGTGTGTGACTATCAGTGGTACGTTAACTTTAAAGGCAGAAGTCCGGTCCGTAGCTTTCTAGAATTTTGGGCCCCCAAGACAAATTTAATTGAATACCCGAGTGTAGACTCTGTATTTTGTGTTTATTCCAAAACCCGTAACACAAATATAAACAATTCAAATGGGTTTTAATAGTTTTAAAGCAACTTTTTGCAGTTGACACCACACAATTACACGAGTGTTCTCATCAATGCATTCAGAGACATGGCTGGCATGTTAAGGGTTAGTGCAGAGAGGAGACTAACAAACTGGAATTGGTCATTGGGTGCAGCCTACTTCGCACTCCCAAACCGCAGGGTAACCTAACGTTGGAATTACTTGCAAGGCGTATGCACAGACGCTAACGAGCCACATCTAGCTGAGACCTAGTTTCAAAACACTTGTCACATGATTGACATGTTTTCATTGGTACATCTTAGCTGTAAATAAAAATAAAATAAACTGGTCCGTTATATTGCTTACATATAATATTACAGTATACAAAAAACATGACGCCCACATTAACCTTGAAAACATAGTCAAGTGTTTTGTTAGGATTTAGCCGAGAAAATGTAAATCTGCAATTAGTTGATTAAAGTGGATGATTAATGCACATCACAGATTGAGGCCAGAAGCTGCCTCGCATCATCCATGACTTGCCGTTTCTAAAGGGGAGGGAAACTGATTTGTTTTTTTTCTCTCTCTCCTTGGTCCGCGCTGATGATGCTGATGACGCTAGTCAGACGAAGGCGTGAGCGCAGCTGGTGGCGCTCTGCCTCCGCTGAGCCCTAGCCCTGCTTCTGCTTCTTGAGGTAACGAGCACGCTGGGACAGGCCCATTCCCATCACGTGTCTGCTGAGGATGTTGGCAGGGAGCAGAGTGGTACTCACCCAGCCCTGCAGAGGGGAAATTACACGGTCAGCTGGTGGCATTTACAAATAACAGATTAGTATTCATTAGGCGTGTGCAACCTACGAGAGGAACGACAGAAGCAAAAGGGTGTTTTTTTTTTTCTGTCGGGAAACCTGGCTCATTATCAGACGTTACCAACGCAGGCCCTTTGTAAACGCTTTAAAAAGTTGGTGCTTAAAATTGCACTTGCAGATCAACTGAATTAAAGGCCTACTGAAACCCACTACTACCGACCACGCAGTCTGATAGTTTATATATCAATGATGAAATCTTAACATTGCAACACATGCCAATACGGCCGGGTTAGCTTACTAAAGTGCAATTTTAAATTTCGCGCAAAATATCCTGCTGAAAACGTCTCGGTATGAGACGTCACGGATTGTAGAGGACATTTTGGGACAGCATGGTGGCCAGCTATTAAGTCATCTTTTTTCATCGCAAAATTCCACAGTATTCTGGACATCTGTGTTGGTGAATCTTTTGCAATTTGTTCAATGAACAATGGAGACAGCAAAGAAGAAAGATGTAGGTGGAAAGCGGTGTATTGCGGCCGACTTCAGCAACACAAACACAGCCGGTGTTTCATTGTTTACATTCCCGGAAGATGACAGTCAAGCTTTACCATTGGCCTGTGGAGAACTGGGACAACAGAGACTCTTACCAGGAGGACTTTGAGTTGGATGCACAGACGCGGTACCGTGAGTACGCATGCAGCTGCGGCTTCCAAACATTTGATCGCTTGCCCGTACGTGCGTGCCGCTATGTGCATGTCACGTACGTAACTTTGGGGACTTTGGGGAAATATATGTGCTGTATGAACTTTGGGGAGGTGAACGGTACTTTGGGCTGTGGGATTGAGTGTGTTGTGCAGGTGTTTGAGTTGTATTGGCGGGTTATATGGACGGGAGGGGGGAGGTGTTTGTTATGCGGGATTAATTTGTGGCATATTAAATATAAGCCTGTTTGTGTTGTGGCTAATAGAGTATATATATGTCTTGTGTTTATTTACTGTTTTAGTCATTCCCAGCTGAATATCAGGTCCCACCCGCCTCTCACAGCATCTTCTCTATCTGAATCGCTCCCACTGCCCTCTAGTCCTTCACTCTCACTTTCCTCATCCACAAATCTTTCATCCTCGCTCAAATTAATGGGGAAATCGTCGCTTTCTCGGTCCAAATCGCTCTCGCTGCTGGTGGCCATGATTATAAACAATGTGCGGATGTGAGGAGCTCCACAACCTGTGACGTCACGCTACTCGTCTGCTACTTCCGGTACAGGCAAGGCTTTTTTATCAGCGACCAAAAGTTGCGAACTTTATCGCCGATGTTCTCTACTAAATCCTTTCAGCAAAAATATGGCAATATCGCGAAATGATCAAGTATGACACATAGAATGGACCTGCTATCCCCGTTTAAATAAGAAAATCGCATTTCAGTAGGCCTTTAAGATTATTCCGAGTTGGATGCTCGCTACTATAATGGCACCGGTGTAAACAAAATAATGCATATAGGTAATAAGTGCATGCAAATGAGTGGGAAGAAAGAGCACGTCTACTAGAAGTTTGGGATGTCACCATAGTTGGTACTTTTTGTCACAGCGCTAATCAATAATCACTAAACTCAATAAAATAAAACAAAGTAAAGGATGATTTGTACGTTGAGGTAACCACGCACATAGTTGGCCAATAAAACGGAATCCACTGTTGGATGAATCCCAGGGACCCCAACAAGTCATAAAAATGAGGTCGCACAGTAAATTTTTGGGGTCCCACTTTTTTGGAGCCGTTTTGAAAACAAATGATGTATCAGAATGCCTGCGTGATCGGGTTTACACAGGAGGTTTTTACACACGTAATCGCAATGATTTAATTAATTTCATACCAAATTGAAGAGGGAAGTTTGCCAAACATGTCAAAGCACAGTATAACCTGCTATAAAGCCATGTTTTTTTAGGGCAATCCCCAATAAGACGTCATATGGATGCGCACGCACACAGACTCGTACAAAAAATACACACATAATAAAGCTTTTTTTCGCCACACAACAAAGCGTTAATTGTGACAATCATTTGTACAAAAAAACGTAGGATTTAAATTATTAGGAAATGATCAGACACAGCTTTTGCTAACAGACTGAACAACAACACATAAATGCTATTAACAACCTCTCCACGTCAGACCCTGACAACCAGTGTTCTGGAAATTACTTTTAAAAAGTAATTATAATATAGTATATAGTAATATTGAATTACTAACAGAATTACTCATTAATAAATGTAATCAATTTGTTGTTTACTTAAGACCCAAAATAGTGCAGTCTACATGCATCTCTATTGTTTGACTGCCATCTACTGGTCACACTTATCATTCCACCATGTACCAAATAAAATAGCTTCGAGGTGGGTATGCTCAACCAAAATTATTCCGTACATTAGGCGCACCGGGTTATAAGGCGCACTGTCAAGTTTTGAGGAAAAAAAAAAGGATTTCAAGTGCGCCTTATAGTCCGGAAAATACAGTACATGCCAACTCAATATTCAACTTTTAGCTAGACTTTTCAATCAGCGACTGATTAATAAAAAGTGAAACATTATCAGGGGTCCACTGGTGATGCTACTTGTAATTTATGCATTTGAAAGGCACTCCACGTACCATGATGGCATGAGGCAAGTAGCCGTTGGTTTGGGTCTGGAGGCCCACGGTGTTGAGCTCTGCGGCGACGTAGCGCTCTGGACTTGGCTTGTCCAACGTGGCCCTTCGGATCTTACTCAGTTTCGTTGCAACAAAAAATGGCAGAACACTCTGGAGAAAGATGCGGGGGATACAATTCCAGTCAGTAGTGGACACACACTCGGTGAGAATGAACGTCATACCCTTAATGATGTAGTTGAACTGTTGATTATAAACATGATGATTTTTTAAAAGATTTTTAAAAAGACGTTTGAATTTTCTCTAATTCCTACAATTGTACATGCAAGTTCAAATATAAACATACACGACAACAGTCTTCTGGAAAGTTATTTGGCCACTCTTCCTGACTGTTCATTTAATTTGGTTGTAAAATGTTCTGCTGGGTTGAGGTCAGGGCTTTGGGAAAGGCATTTCAGAAGCTTAATTTTAGCCCTTTTTCCATTACAACACCAGTTTTAATGTGTGCTCAGGGTAGGGATGGTGTTTGATAAGAAATTATCGAGTTCGAGCCTATTATCGAATCCTCTTATCAAACCGATTCCTTATCGATTCTCTTATCGAGTCCAGATAGGTTGTTGTATATGGAAAAAAACACACAATATTTGGTTTAACAAAAGCTCACTTTTATTATATAAGAAAAAAATAAAATCTAAAATAAATAAATATTGACTGCTACCCCCCTAAAAAAATAAAATAAAATAAATAAATATTGACTGTTGTTAACCAAAATTTATTAAGTGTGATTTTTCAGAAAAACAAATATATACAGTAACACAAAAACAACCTGTCTCTGTGATCACTATAGGTGTATAAATAATAATATAGTGTTAAATAAAATCAGTCCCTTGGGCACAAAACTGAAAATAATACAGCTCTCCAAAAAGTGCACTTCTGCTGCTATTTGACATAACTGTTTGTTATGATGCTTTGACATTTTTGCACTTTATTTCTTTATTGAAAAAAAATTCTATGAAGAGAAAAGTTGTTTGCAAATGTGGTTACAATGCTAAAAAATGAAAAGTTAAAGCTGAAAAAAGAAATACACTATCGAGTTAACATTATTTCTTTATAGGGGGAAAGATGTGATGTTATGAGTTAGGGATTATAACAACTACACTACCCAGCATGCAACGGGAGTGACGAGCATGCGCGGTAGCCCCGAAAGGTGTTGTTGCATGTCACCACCCGGCAGCTAAGAATGAGCACGCTGTGAAAGTAAATGTCAAGAACTCAGCCAACACGCCTCGTCTGCATTATTTATAATTAGACAACACATATACAGTGTGATTTTGTTTTGTTTACAAGGAAAGAAAAACAAAAGTTAAAAAAGGGAGATATATGTTGTATATATATGTATGCGCTGCGGTTGCTTTAAGAACGTTGCGACAGCTGCCGTAAAGGAGGTGCGTTGCTAGCCTGGTTGCTATGTTTCCGGTTGGTCGTAAAAGTGTTCGTCATGTGTTTGTACCCTGCTCAAATAGTTATTCATTGGATTATACCTTTTGTTTTGAACTTTATTACACCTTGGAGCGCTTTTTCCGGTCCATTTTTTTCCTGCTTTTCCCTATGATGTGATGTCCCACGGGGCATTTCTCGTCGGGACGGGATTCGTTCCCAGGGATTCGAATAAAAAAACAATTCTTTTTCTTTACTATAGTGGTCTCGATAACGGGTACCGGTTCTCAAAAAGGGATTATAGTCCGAGGACTCGGTTCTTTTCTTATCGAACAACCGGGAAAATAGGTTTCGAGTATCATCCCTAGTTCAGGGTCGTGTTTTAAGAGCCAATTGTGTCCAAGTTGTTAGCATTGCTTTATAGTTAAAAATGATTGTATTAACAACAAATCAAAATGAAGGAAGTACAATTCCAACTGATAATTTTGGTTAGCTATTAAACTCTACGGCCCTGTTAACACCACATGGTATTTTTTTGCCCTCAAGTGACACAGATCTGCTTTTTTTTGCCAGTCCAAACACTCCAAAGTGCTTCAAATCTGATTTTTTTTTGCATCAGATTCAGGCCCCATCAGGAGGTAGTTCAAATCAATTGGAATCTGGTCTTTTCAAATGTGACTTCATTCTAAAACTTTTTTGTCATCTTTAGGCGAGCTACGTCACTCGTGTGCGCCGGGAAAGACGCAGTTGCCAGCACAAATGGTTATTTCATCACAACACCCGGTTTCGGTGAGCAAAGTCTATTTAGGACGACCAAAGTATTAGCATGTTAGCATTTTAACTAATTTTATAGCTATAAAACTCAGTCATTGTTACATAGTGCTTTTCTACAGACATTTAAACAAATGTAATAGCTATAAAACTAAAATTCATGGATATTGTTATTAGCGCTGTCTTGCATGAATGATAAGTATTAGAATATTAACATTTAAACTCATTTAATAGTTATAAAACTAAACTGTTACTTATTGTTATCATGCTTACATGGTAAGTGTTAACATGGTAACCAATTTTGTAACTATAAAACAAAGTCATGGATATTATTACTTGACGCATTCTAACATACACTTTTTAGCATTTAAACTAATTTTCTAGCTATAAAACAAAGTCAGGGATATTATTGTTAGAGCTATCTTGCATCAATTATAATTATTAGCACGTTAGCATTTAAACTAATTTTATAGCTATAAAACTAAAAGTCAAAAATATTGTTACTTAGTGTTATAATGCTTACATGATAAGTGTTAACATGCTAGCCAATTTTGTAGCTATAAAATTAAAAGTCATTTATTGTTACTAGGAGCTATACACTTTTTTTAAACAAATTTTATAGCTATAAAACTAAAATTAATGGATATTGTTATTAGCGCTAAGTATTTGCATTTTAACTACCGTATTTTTCGGAGTATAAGTCGCACCGGAGTATAAGTCGCACCTGCCGAAAATGCATAATAAAGAAGGAAAAAATATATATATGTCGCACTGGAGCCCGGCCAAACTATGAAAAAAACTGCGACTTATAGTCCGAAAAATACGGTAATTGTATAGCTATTAAACTAAAAATGATGGGTATTGTTAGTGTTATCATGCTTACATGCTAAGTGTTAATTTGGTAGCTATAAAACTAAAAGTCATACACTTTATAGCATTTGAACACATTTTTAGCTATAAAACTAAAAGTCATGGAGATTGTGACTTAAATCTGTTTTGTATACATACTAAGTGTTAGCATGTTAGCTAATTTTGTGCCGATAAAACTAAAAGTCATGGATCGTGTTAGTAGTATTTAAGTCAATTTTAAAGCTATAAAACTAAAAATAATAAATATTGTTACAGTTCTTTCGACTTTTGGTGGAAAAGTACTTGGTTTCCAAATGTACTTACTAAATCCAAGTATTGAAAATGGACGAGAGATTTGTTTAGTATAATTAATACATGGCTAGAAGGAATTTCTCTGAATTGTAAATAATGTATTTCAAATTCAACATCCTGTGTGATGGAGCAGATTCCATTGAAATTTGTCAAATGAAGTAAAATTCCAAATTTGCACAACTTGTGAAGAGGGTGAAACAACTTCTGACTGTATTGTTTAGTTTTTATTAACACATTTCTAATCTTATGTCCTGCAATGGGCTTCTTATAGAGCAGGTGTGTCTACCTGGATGATGATCCCCTTGCTCTTGTATTCAGCTTGCAGTCCTCGGGAGAAGAAGTCCACAAATGCCTAAATCAAATCAAATCAAATCAACTTTATTTATAAAGAATACATAAGGAAAAAAAACATGACAGAACATAATTCAGCATATTTTTTCAGTATATTCTTACAATTGTTATAGAATGACAAGTAGGGGTGCACAAAAAAATTGATTCACATCCGAATGATGATTCTTTTTCACCCAGATTTTAAATCGATTTCCAAAAAAAAAATATATTTTGTTACCAAGATTTTTAGGCCATCCCAATGCAAACAGAAGGCACTTTTTTCTTACAATTTGTGTTTTACCTGCTGCATGGCTTATCTGTGTACTTTTATCCATGGTTTTGTTTTTAGTAGTTACTAATCATTGTATTTTTCTTAAAGCACAGACCAGGAGGGGAAACAATAAATCATGAAGCATTTAATATAATGTCAATAAAACTTGTTATTGTATTCTAACCTAATCCTTGATTATGGCAGACTATATGTAAAATGGAAAATTGTAAATTGTTCTTTGAGTGCAATCAGAAAAGCCCAATGCGTTTAATACCTTTTAATTTATAACCATCTAAAATTGTTATTTGAGTGCAGTAGGAAATATATGTTTAATGTATTGTAAGATTTTCTGTTGAAATAAAGCCAACGTTTTTTGTAGTTCACTTTATATTGAGAAGTATCAAAGAATCGATATACATTTTGGTACCGGTACCAAATTGATATCGGGACAACCCTAATGCATACTTGCCAACCTTGAGACCTCCGATTTCGGGAGATGGTGGGGGGGTCCCGGGGGGGCGTGGTTGGGGGCGTGGTTAAGAGGGGAGGAGTATATTTACAGCTAGAATTCACCAAGTCAAGTATTTCATATATATATATACACACACACAGGTAAAAGCCAGTAAATTAGAATATTTTGAAAAACTTGATTTATTTCAGTAATTGCATTCAAAAGGTGTAACTTGTACATTCTATTTATTCATTGCACACAGACTGATGCATTCAAATGTTTATTTCATTTAATTTTGATGATTTGAAGTGGCAACAAATGAAAATCCAAAATTCCGTGTGTCACAAAATTAGAATATTACTTAAGGCTAATACAAAAAAGGGATTTTTAGAAATGTTGGCCAACTGAAAAGTATGAAAATGAAAATATATGAGCATGTACAATACTCAATACTTGGTTGGAGCTCCTTTTGCCTCAATTACTGCGTTAATGCGGCGTGGCATGGAGTCGATGAGTTTCTGGCACTGCTCAGGTGTTATGAGAGCCCAGGTTGCTCTGATAGTGGCCTTCAACTCTTCTGCGTTTTTGGGTCTGGCATTCTGCATCTTCCTTTTCACAATACCCCACAGATTTTCTATGGGGCTAAGGTCAGGGGAGTTGGCGGGCCAATTTAGAACAGAAATACCATGGTCCGTAAACCAGGCACGGGTAGATTTTGCGCTGTGTGCAGGCGCCAAGTCCTGTTGGAACTTGAAATCTCCATCTCCATAGAGCAGGTCAGCAGCAGGAAGCATGAAGTGCTCTAAAACTTGCTGGTAGACGGCTGCGTTGACCCTGGATCTCAGGAAACAGAGTGGACCGACACCAGCAGATGACATGGCACCCCAAACCATCACCCAACCATGCAAATTTTGCATTTCCTTTGGAAATCGAGGTCCCAGAGTCTGGAGGAAGACAGGAGAGGCACAGGATCCACGTTGCCTGAAGTCTAGTGTAAAGTTTCCACCATCAGTGATGGTTTGGGGTGCCATGTCATCTGCTGGTGTCGGTCCACTCTGTTTCCTGAGATCCAGGGTCAACGCAGCCGTCTACCAGCAAGTTTTAGAGCACTTCATGCTTCCTGCTGCTGACCTGCTCTATGGAGATGGAGATTTCAAGTTCCAACAGGACTTGGCGCCTGCACACAGCGCAAAATCTACCCGTGCCTGGTTTACGGACCATGGTATTTCTGTTCTAAATTGGCCCGCCAACTCCCCTGACCTTAGCCCCATAGAAAATCTGTGGGGTATTGTGAAAAGGAAGATGCAGAATGCCAGACCCAAAAACGCAGAAGAGTAAAAGGCCACTATCAGAGCAACCTGGGCTCTCATAACACCTGAGCAGTGCCAGAAACTCATCGACTCCATGCCACGCCGCATTAACGCAGTAATGGAGGCAAAAGGAGCTCCAACCAAGTATTGTACAAGCTCATATTTTTCATTTTCATACTTTTCAGTTGGCCAACATTTCTAAAAATCCCTTTTTTGTATTAGCCTTAAGTAATATTCTAATTTTGTGACACACGGAATTTTGGATTTTCATTTGTTGCCACTTCAAATCATCAAAATTAAATGAAATAAACATTTGAATGCATCAGTCTGTGTGCAATGAATAAATATAATGTACAAGTTACACCTTTTGAATGCAATTACTGAAATAAATCAAGTTTTTCAAAATATTCTAATTTACTGGCTTTTACCTGTATGTATATAAATATATATATATATATATATAAGAAATACTCGACTTTCAGTGAATTCTAGCTATATATATGTATATATATATATATATATATATATATTTATTTTATTATATATATATATATATAAATAAGAAAAATATTTGAATTTCAGTGTTCATTTATTTACGCATATACACACACACAACACTCATCTACTCATTGTTGAGTTAAGGGTTGAATTGTCCATCCTTGTTCTATTCTCTGTCACTATTTTTCTAACCATGCTGAACACCCTCTCTGATGATGCATTCTGCTTCGTCTCCTTGTTGTGTGCGCAGTTGTGCACTGCACTTTCTAAAAGCCCGAGATGTTATTGTCACATATGCATGTACAGTAGATGGCAGTATTGTCCTGTTTAAGAGTGTCACAACATTGCTGTTTACGGCAGACGAACTGCTTTACGGACGTGAAAACAGGCTGTCGACACATCACTCATCCGCATGATTTTCGGGAGAAAATTTGTCCCGGGAGGTTTTCGGGAGAGGCGCTGAATTTCGGGAGTCTCCTGGAAAATCCGGGAGGGTTGGCAAGTATGCCCTAATGTGAGAGTCCAGTCCATTGTGAAGCCATCCATCCATCCATCCATCTTCTTCCGCTTATCCGAGGTCGGGTCGCGGGGGCAGCAGCCTAAGCAGGGAAGCCCAGACTTCCCTCTCCCCAGCCACTTCGTCCAGCTCCTCCCGGGGGATCCGGAGGCGTTCCCAGGCCAGCCGGGAGACATAGTCTTCCCAACGCGTCCTGGGTCTTCCTCGTGGCCTCCTACTGGTCGGACATGCCCTAAACACCTCCTTAGGGAGGCGCTCGGGTGGCATCCTGACCAGATGCCCGAACCACCTCATCTGGCTCCTCTCGATGTGGAGGAACAGAACATTGTGAAGCCAACAGAGTCTTATTCCATGTAGACAAGGTTCTTGCTGAATTTATTCCACATACTGTGTTGGTATGCATAGAATAACTACATTACATAGAGACGGTAGTACTTTGCAGAGATAGTATTGCGTTCTTAATATGGGTTATACTTTTATAGCGCTTTCTACCTTCAAGGTACTCAAAGCGCATTGACACTATTTCCACATTCACCCACACATTCACACACTGATGGCGGGAGCTGCCATGCAAGGCGCTAACCAGCAGCCATCAGGAGCAAGGGGTGAAGTGTCTTGCCCAAGGACACAACGGACGTGACTAGGATGGTAGAAGGTGGGGATTGAACCCCAGTAACCAGCAACCCTCAGATTGTTGGCACGGCCACTCTACCAACTTCGCCACGCCGTCCCCAATAATAAAGTGTTCCTGTGTTGCCGAAAGCTGATGTTCCTGCCTTATTGAAAGAAGCAATAAACATAACACACACTAATCGTCTCGCACAAAAGTGCGTTATTTCACCGCAAGGACTTGTCGGTGACGTCACTGCTGATGTCTGGTGGAGCCAAACCTGCTCTGCATGCAGCTGGTGAGTGAGAACAATACACTTGGTGGAATTTAGGGTTAAGACTGCATCCATCAACATCATGCATCAATGCAGCAAATTTTGATATCGGTGGTCACTATACAGAGTAGAAAAAAACAACTATTCCAGGATGCAATATAAATGTTCGCGTGAAACAGGTAGCCGCTATAGACAAGGTTTATAATAAGCATGTCGATAACACATTTTGCTGGACGAAATATTGTACGACAAACTGTTGCCGATAAACAGAATTATTGTCAGCATTATTTTAAGACTAATTTAAGTACGAATAGTAATATGTAATCATAATTGTATAATAATAAAAATGCAAATAACCCTTTGAAACTCAAATGTATTTCTCATAGGAATATTTTACCATTGTAATTGGAAGGTTATCTGAAATAAATAAAATTAAATCGAATATCTCTGTCAGCACGGTGGAAAAAGAGGTTAGTGCATGTGCCTCACAATACGAAGGTCCTGAGTAGTCCTGAGTTCAATCCCGAGCTCGGGATCTTTCTGTGTGGAGTTTGCATGTTCTCCCCATGACTGCGGCTTCCTCCCACCGCCAAAAAAACATGCACCTGGGGATAGGTTGATTGGCAACACTAAATTGGCCCTAGTGTGTGAATGTGAGTGTGAATGTTGTTTGTCTATCTGTGTTGGACCTGTGATGAGGTGGCGACTTGTCCAGGGTATACCCCGCCTTCCGCTCGATTGTAGCTGAGATAGGCTCCAGCACCCCCCGCGACCCCAAAAGGGACAAGCGGTAGAAAATGGAGGGATGGATGCATCTCTGTCAGCAAAAATCACACTTAACGGGGAACTACACTTTTTTGGAATGTTGCCTATTATTCACAATCCCTATGTAAGACAAGAACACATAGGTCTTTCTTTTTTTATGTATTTTAATTCGTAATAGACGGAAACTACGAGGTGGCTAACAATGCAACTAATGGGAGTACTCTATTGCACCCATAAAGCCTTCTAAAAACATTGAAAACCGCCAATAGCACTCTATTTACATCTCGTGACCTGAATATTAACTAAGTATTAGCAATATTGTTGTTAGAAGCACTAATGTTAAGGAACTACTTTTAATAGCGCCATGATCACAACTCAACTAACATGCAGCTACAGAATTGACATGACATTGACATTGGGGCGGTATAGCTCGGTTGGTAGAGCGGCCGTGCCAGCAACTTGAGGGTTGCAGGTTCGATCCCCGCTTCCGCCATCCTAGTCACTGCCGTTGTGTCCTTGGGCAAGACACTATACCCACCTGCTCCCAGTGCCCCCACACTGGTTTAAATGTAACTTAGATATTGGGTTTCACTATGTAAAGCGCTTTGAGTCACTTGAGAAAAAGCGCTATATAAAATGTAATTCACTTCACTTCACTTCACTCACATACATAGCTAGGACTTGTAATCTCGCTAGAAAGATGTCCAGGCATCGAGTACTTGTCTCTGGCTCCCTGCCTGCGAGAGGCAATGATGAGAGATATAGCAGATTAGTCTCGCTTAACAAGTGGCTGGCTAATTTTTGTAGACAAAAGGGACTAACGTTTATTGATAATTGGTCCTCTTTCTGGGGAAAACCGGGCCTGTTGATGAGAGACGGCCTTCACCTTAACCAGGAAGGTGCCGTCATCCTCTCTCGGAACATAGATTTTTGTTTGAGTCACACTTGACAAACTACACTAGAGGAGTCAGTTAAGCTAGAACTAGCCAGCGCCATGCTGGAAAATTATTGCACACATAGCATTTCTCCTAGAATAATACACAACTCACACAATGTTTTTTCTGCAGTGACTGTGCCAGAGGTGGACATGGGATCTGAACCGAGGATGTCGTTGTGGCTTGTGCAGCCCTTTGAGACACTCATGATTTAGGACTATATAAGTAAACATTGATTGATTGACATACTGCTGCTACATCGCCTCTGAGTTGGTGAAAGTTAATTCTAAATGATAAATCATGCCTCTCATTTGTATAGTAGAAGGTTGTGGCCATGCAACTTAGACACGGAGATGGCGAGAAGGATACGAAAATCAGCTTGTATACATCACCTGTTTTTTTTTTACCAGCCAGGATAAACATCCCGTCAGCATCCCAGAGAGAGCAGACATTGTACAGTAAGTGATTGTGTTATTATGTTGGTAGTTTGTCATTCTTGTTTCGTAATTAGCAATACTGCGACTTGCTGGAGCTGCTTGTCACTCAGTTTTTCAAACCTGTAGCTCATCCTCCTTATGTTCCTGGCTCAAAAATATAAGGTAGGTTTTTGGCTCTCATGTAATGTGTAATGATTAGTAGTATTGTTGTTGATGAAGGGAAAAGCAAACGTTGTGATAATACTTAAAATGAGCAAAATTTGTAAATATTACATGTTATGAGTGTGCCTGTTACTACAGCACATACATACTTACAGCATGTTTATAAAACATTGTTGGAAGTTTTTGGATGCTTTTTAAAGCGATTTGTAGGCAGAAAAGAAAGGCTCCCCATAGCTCTATTTTTATCTGACTTTTGCTAACGTTTATTTAGCGTGCATAAAAAATAAAAAATAAAAAGTGCAGTTTTTCTTTAAATATCGAACATCTTGAAGTGCCATTTTTCCCCGGAAGGAAAACTGGGAAGGGGGCTTGTTTTTTTTGCCTGTGTCAGCCACCGTAGATTTGGCAAACTTTCTACTTTCATACTCGTTTGCCTGTGTTGACAGGCTAATCTTGCTTATTCGGTTTGAGGCCAAAATATTCCCAAAACAGGCCGTCAATTTTTTTTCCTCTTAATTTGTGTTTACCTCGCGGTACTTCTCACCTGCGACATGTAACACTCTAAAACTGCCCTTGTGTGCTGCAAAAGCTAGCAGTCCTACTTCCACTCACAGAGACAAAGATTTTGGACAACTGACAAGAAGGTTCACTTCGTTCACTTAATTCTGCTATTGAATGAACACACTCAGGTGCTAAGAGCACCTGAGTGCAAACAAGGTTGGCAATGTATTGAGTTATTGAGTTCATCTTCATTTATCGCTCGTTTAATTGATTCATTATCGGCCCAGGCCTAGTTTTGTGGCAGCTGTCGGCGAGTGGTCATCATAAACTGATGGCTGCAAACACAGGTCTGACCGTCAATTAGGGCTGCACAATAAAAAAAAAATAAAAAAACCTAATTGCAATTTTTATCTTTCCTAGACCGCGTGCAGCAGGGATAGCAAGCGATAGAAAATGTATGTGTGGAATGGATTTATCTCCAAAATTGCGATTGGTTTGAATTTTTTATATTTTATACATATAAATGCAAAAAACAATGAAAATAACAAGTGAAGGAAGGCATGTTACTTTTAGACTGTCAATCAACATATTCTTCTCTTGAGGCGCCACACTTTAGAACAATATGCAATAATTTACTTTAAAAAATGTTACTTTATGCAGACCGACTCAGAGCTTTTGTCTACATCATGCTGTTAAACTCAATAACTGATAAAAACTATACAATGTTTGCATTCATAATCCATAATAATAGGGCAAGTAACGATTTAAAAAAATATTAACTTTTATTTCTCATTATTTGTTTACCATTGTTCTGTAATTGGAAGATAAATAAATGTGTTATCCTTAATAAATAAATAAACAAAACATTGAAATGCACTTATTGCTGTAAGCAAACATTTTACTTATATTAATATTGAACATCTTAAAATAACTGATAAAAACTATACAATAACTTTATGTACCGGTATTCATAATCCATAATAATAGGGCAAGTAACTAGCCATCCATCCATTCCCTACCGCTTGTCTCTTTTGGGGTCGCGGGGGGTGCTGGAGCCTATCTCAGCTACAATCGGGCGGAAGGCGGGGTACACCCTGGACAAGTCGCCACCTCATCACAGGGCCAACACAGATAGACAAACAACATTCACACTCACATTCACACACTAGGGCCAATTTAGTGTTGCCAATTTAATATTAACATGTATTTCTCATTGTTGTTTACCATTGTAAAATAATTTACCTTTGTTATCCTAAATAAATAAAACAAAACAATTAAATTGAGTCATTTCTGTAAGCAAAAATGCAACTTGAATATTGAACATCTTAAAAATGCATTTTTTTTCCCAGTTAGAAAAACTTGGTCAGGTGTTGTTTTTTTGTTTTGTTGCCATCACGTTATCACCGCATTCTCGCTTGTTCGACCGTCCGTGTTGCTAGGCTCATATTTCCCCATCTCATTTGAAGCTGAAATATTACCACAACAAGACATTTGGCTTTGTAATCATATTTTTTCCTCTTAATTTTTGTTACTTCGTGGAATTTCTCACTAGCGAGTTGCAGGGCTCTCAGTTCGAGCTTCCTTTGTGTGTAAAGCTGGCTGTCTCGCTCCCCGCCAACCAAGGCAAAGATTGGGCCGACTGCAAAGACGGCTCACTGCGTTCAGTTAATTCTACTGTAAATAAACCCGCTGAGGTGCTCAGACAATGCACGGAGTGAGATCCCTTTCTCCCTGTTCGAAGTGAGAGACAAAGAAACGCTAAGCTCAACAGTTCTAATTGGAGATCATGTCACTCAAATGCAGGTGTGGTGCAGTTACTTTAATGTACTAATCAAAACCTCAATGTCGATTCATTTTGCAGCCTTACTGTCAATTGAACAAAAAACGTTTGTGTGTATGCAGGGTCAACAGCTGTGAACTCCAACCAAGATTCATTGGAATTGACCCAGGTTGTGTATTTGATAGCATTGATTTTGCATGTGGCAAATTGTTAAGCCGCCCTTTTATTTGGGAAATATTTATGTCCCTACAGACATAACCTCTTTGACGACGATGCAGTGGTCTGACATGTCCTCATCAATCACAATGTGGTATTATGATACATGTATGATCAACATTTGGATTTGAAGGCAATCTTTTCACCTTTGATGCAGAATAGACGGTAAGCAGAGGAACAGGATACATTCCACTGGCAGAAGAGATGTTGAGGATGGCGCCCTTCCTCCTAAAAATCACACAACAGGCAACTCAACGTCAGCTCATGTTGTTTCATCTTTAACCACCTAAAACAAACAATACATGAAGCCTACACAGGGTGAGGGACTTTCAGACAAAAGGGAGTCAAAACTCACCTTTCAGCCATTTGAGGCAGAACAAGGCGTGTCATCTGGGAACAAACAAACACATTAAAATGAGTAGGCTCTGGACATATTTGTGTCCATTTGCAATTGTGTGGGCTGTGTGCGGTGAGAAAGAGAAAAAACTATAGCTGACAGCAGTTTGAAGATTCACTGAATGACATACAGTACATTTGGAGAGAACATATTGAGAGTGGGCAGATTGTTGCTCAGGGAACAACCAAACATGGAGTAGAGGAACAGGAAGTGACTTGGTGCTTTGAGTGTTTGTTTGTGTTTACTATTAAGTCTGATTTACTTAATGCACACACCATCAGTTATTACAAAATAATAATCTTTTCACATATTAGCCACATCGAACACAGGAGAGGGAAGCAGAGAAGGATCTAGGGCCTTGGATTTTACAAACGATAAATCCAATCCAAACAGAAAGAACTGATTTATGAAATGAATTTTATTATCGCAGGCTGATAATTATCAACCGATAATGGCAAGTATCACAACAATCGTTCCGGGAATAAATAAATCAAGTGATAAAATGAGACAATAATAATAAAGACTGTTTGTGTTTATCGTTTGTCTCTTTGTTGTGGTTTATGCTGCTGCCTGGCTCCTTCTACCCTATGGTATGGTTGTAAATTGGTGATGTCATCATGCTGCGTGTGAGGCCTGTTATGTACAAAGAAAAGTATCATGGCGCAGCAGTCACCAGTGTGGGCTTTCTTTTACATGTCAGAAGACATTTATCTCGTAGTTAACAAAGCGTGTTCTGCGGAGACGAGCATCAACACATTTAGTCTAATAGGTCACCTTATAAATTCACTAACGTGAAGATTTATGGAAGCAGTACGAAGGTGCATGTGCTGCCAAGCCGAGACCTAATGCTAATAGCGGCGACTGCAGCAAAATTAAAGCCAAAGAACAGATGTGGAAGTGTTTGATAAGAGGCAGCTGTTTGAAAGAAAATATAGTGGGATAAAGGAATTGGACAACAAAATTAGTAATTATTTATGTATAACTTCATGGTTCATCAGGAGGCGCAAGAAAATTGTCAGTTGATTTTTATGATTTCTAAGTGGAAAAAAATGCACTTTATCATTGTAAACCTGAATTCTTTATGTTTTCAACAATTGAATGTTACCTTTCCAAAGGGCATGCACCGATCACACTATTATTTTAATACTGTCAGAGAAAACTATAATTTCATTTTTGTCAATCAACAAGAGATATAACTTCACTTATTTCGGTGTTGTTGCTAACGACAATGCAGAATCTTATTGGCCTCATTTATATACTGTATCTTGTGTTGAACAGATTTCTAATTGCATGAAACCATATTCACAATGTTTTGAGTTGCTTGTCTGTCAATTAAATAATTGAAAAGTTGACATCAACAAATTCCAACATTTGTTTGCTCTACACAATGATTCTAATTGTTTGCATGGGTCAGAATTATAGTTTGAAGTGTATTTGTGCTGTATTTATAGTTGAATTAAAAAAAAAAAAAAAAAAACATTTGAAATTATCATAGATATATATATATATTTTTTTTTTGTTACATTGTATACAATTTGGGCAAAAGTGTGATCTGATATATATATATATATATATATATATATATATATATATATATATATATATATAGGTTATTGTTATATATATATAGGTTATTGTTATCGATTGTAAAGGTCTGTAAATGATCAGTATCTGTTCAAATTTCTATTATCGTGTATCATTATTTTAGGGTTAGGGAATAATACAAAAAATTGAGCATGACTGCCATTGGTTATTGCTAATAAAAGTAAGTGGCTAGATTTACAACAGTTTTAAAGGATCTACGATCTATTTTCGATCATTAGTCAGTTGCCCTTTTTTAGTTAACGACTTCTAAGATTTCCAGAAAACTTAAAGGTCGGAAGAATGTAGAAAATGTTGGTGTTGTGCTGGTTTAAAGTTTGTTACGGCATTTATTTTCATTTTTGCCATAAGAGATGGATGGATAGATGGATAGATGGATAGATGGATAGATAGATAGATAGATAGATAGATAGATAGATAGATAGATAGATAGATAGATAGATAGATAGTACTTTATTGATTCCTTCAGGAGAGTTCCCATTAATAAAACATGCCAAATTAAAATTTCAAAATAAAGGCACAATACACATTGTTGACATCTCATAGTGTCAGTAAGTAGGCTGTGACAAAAAAAATTCTGACACATTAAATATTTGTGTTAATAGTTAAGCATTGAGTTAGTTCCATTTGTTTCACTTTACTCACCTGACACACTGACGTTATGTTGACATTCACCATAGTGTCAATGAACTAAAACAAGGACAAACGCATGTCATTAAATGTAAATACATGTACATTCTTGTCACCACACAATTTTACATTGGAAACAGAACGTTATTATTCTGTATTAAGGGTGTAATGGTATGATAAATACCGCGTCTATGAATGTTATCATTCATCCAGGTCATTGTAATCTCAGGGCATTCAATCGATCGGAACTGGACGGTTTGGTTTGTCTTAGAAGACATTTCGTCGCTCATCCAAATAGGCTTCATAAGTGCATGCTCATTGACTTACATTGGTCAGATCTCGTCCCAGACTGAAATTGCTCAAATCTAGTCTAGAAAATATTTATACTCCAAAACAAGGAGGGTTTATGTATTAAGAAAAACAACTGTTTTGATGCAAATGAGCAATCTTACTGTCAAAGCCAACGACAGTGGAAGTGTAATTTCCCCTCATTAGCATTGATGTATTGTGTGGCAGAACGATCGCTGCGGATCGACTATCACCAGTCTGAAATAGTCGGAATCCCCAACGTGGGCATTCCATTCTGTTGTAAACAAATGGCACAAACGGTATTCTGGTCACCTTCTGTGACCAGAATGTGTCTAACTCCTGTTATTTGTTGGAGGCTAAACTGCAGGGTCTTTAAGGAATGGTTGAAAGGACAGTGTTGTATGTGGGAGTTAGGGTGGTGTCACAGACCACCTCCTCTGTTCAGGGATAGTTTTTCAACCTTGACATAGATGGCTTCCCTCACTCCTCTTTCGTACCATCCGTCCTCCCTATCCAGAATATGTAAAAAATGTTTTCCTCAAAGGAGTGCCGGCTCGTTTCTCCCTGAGGTGCAGGTAGGTGCAGGTGGTCTAAAGAGTTTTCCTGTCTATGCTGTGCCATGTGTCGGCTTAGTGGCTGTTTTGTTTCCCCAATATATGCATCAGTGGCAGTGCATTCATCATTACACTGGATAGCATACACCAGATTGTTTTTTATGGATGTGGGTGGTCTGATCTTTAGAATGCACTAGTCTCGGTCTCAGGGTGTTGCCTGGTTTGAAGTGCACTGGGATGTTGTGTTGGTTAAAAATTCTTCTGAGTTTCTCAGATAGACCTGATACATATTTTTGCATCGGTCACATTATTCCTCCTCATCCACTCTCTTGTTGTTATTTCTGAAACTGGATGCACTTTTCACAAATGACCAGCTGGGGTAACCACAGAATTTGAGGGCTTCCCTCAAATGCCTATGCTCTTTCTCTTTGGCCTGTGGGCATGTAGGAACATTATCAGCTCTGTGTTGTAGGGTTCTGAAAACGCCCAGATTGTGTTCCTGTGGTTGATGTTAGTCAAAAAATAGGTATTGATCGGTGTGTGTGGGTTTTCAGTAAACCCCGACATGGAGGCCCCGGTTTTCTCCAATGTGGACATCACATTTTAAAAAAGGCAACTTCAAGGTTCAAGGTTCAACTTTATTGTCCCCGCAGGGAAATTTGTCTTGGGCACAGTGCATCATTGCTTTCTTAACATACCCAAAAACAACAGAACAAAAACACAAGCACAGACACAACCACAACTATACAACTAACATTTAAACATCAGAACATGGAGCTTGATAGACATAGGTGGCACTTTGATGTAGGCATAAAATCTACAGTATGGAGATAAAGATAAAGTACCAATGTGCATTGCACTAGAGCTCATGGATAAACTTACTGTCTTTGACATCTTCACGTGTGAACTTGATGTTTTTGTCCCATGAGTTAATGTGCTTGGTGAAAGCTTGCACTTCTTGGTTTCTGATTTTCACCCATGTGTCATCCACATATCTGTACCAATGACTTGGTGCTAGGGCTGGGCGATATGGACGAAAAAGTATATCTCGATATATTTTTCGGTGAAAGTATACATTTTCGAGCGATATTCAGTGAAATTGAAGTGAATGACTATTGTACTGTAAACAGTCAGTGGCACTTTTATTAACCCAGTTAGTCAAGATGGGTATTAACAGCACAGAAAATAAACTGTGTAAGTAGTACAGAATTACATAACATAAATAAAATTGAAAATTATTATTTCTACGTAAAATAAGTAACATAGCTGTGCAAATAATACAAAAAGTATCAAACTCATAAAAAAATACATTTACAGGCAGGCACTTTGTGATTTCCCTTCCTGGTTTGATGACCCGCCCTAACTTGCCTCTGATTGGCCTGTCTCTAACCAATCGTGACTCATCATAGTCAACAAACTACCAATCATGGATGTTCTTATAGTGCGAGCACGTCTTGGAAGGAGGAAGGTGAGGGGATTAGTAGCCCATGGAGGGAGAGCGGGGGAGAACAAGAAACAACAAATAAGCGCCGTTTGGTCATTTGGTCAATGTGAAATAAATTATATCGATATTACAATATTTTCTTAATTCATATCTTGTTTAAATAAATATCAATATATCTTACAAACTCGATATATCCCTGAAAAAAGCTCAGAGCTTTCTTTTCCATGTCCTCCATGTAAAGGTTTGCTACTATTAGGGATAGAAGTGATCTTATGGCACAACCATGTTTTTGTTGGTAAAACGTTCCCATGAATTGAAAGTATGTAGTGTTAAGGCAAATTTGTTCTGGGTTTAGTGTGGCTCTATCCTGTTAGGTCTGATTACCTAGTAGATGTTGCCTCACGCCAGTGTTTGTTTGCGGTATTTCGGTATCAAAATCATCACAAGAATACTGTGACGTGTGACAGTATAACTTGGTCAGTGTAGTTTTGTGCTGGCACCTTTAAATTTACCTGTCTGGAAGTAAACTACATCCCCCAAAATTCCCGGTGTGGCGCAAGTGTGCTAGGTCCGTGTGAGATGTCGTAAAGGAAAGAGAAAGGATTGTTTTTTCTGACTTCTCCTGAGGTTTTAATAAAAATCTATCTATAACTTTTTAAGTTATGTTGCTAACAGACAGACAAAAACAAACCCTGGCGAAAACACAACTTCTTTGGTCTGCATACTGCAAGGCAAAGTCGCTGCCTTTGTCTGGAGTGTTAACCCACATTTTTTTAATAACATTTAATCAAATTGTGGTTTTAATTGATTTGTTATCCATGTTTTAAGTATCGAATACCCCAGGCGGCAGCGCGGACAAAAAAAAAGTTTGGTGACACTGCACAGAACACAAGTAATATGAGAAGCTACTTAATAAACTACCACCAGCAAAATATATTTAATGCAAAGGAGGCCAAGCAATAATTTGTGAGGTATTTACATTATTAAATGTTAAATTGTCAGTTAACTTAACTGAGAATTGGCATTTTCCAAAGTGATAAAATATGTCGACTACAGAGGACACTGTTTCTCTGAAGTTAAAAGTTCAAAGACACTAACGTGAACATAATTGTTTCACATTTGTTACACTGGATGTTTATATTGCTAGTTTAAAGACACTTAACTGAAAGTATAGTATAGTATATATGTATATATATATATATACACACACACACACACATATACATACATATATATATATATATATATATACACATACATATATATATATATACATACATACATACATACTTAAACTTGTTTATAGTAATAATATGTTTAGAACATTTGAGCATTAGGTTTGTGTTCAATTACAACAAGTGTATTTATTCTAAACATTCTTGCCACTTCATTTTACGCATAAACATTTTTAAGACTTTTTTTTGGACAGAGACCACAATAATATCGTACCGTGGGCTTAATGTCATGATATCATACCGTGACATTATCATCCCTATTCTGTGTGCTACCAAAAAGCATCTGCCATGTGATGAATATGCCTTTATAACTATATCTATTATATGTGCAGTGAATCTCTGTTTTGAACGCATCCTTTTGAACATGTATTTATCTGATGAAATGTGAACGTGTGCATGTTACTTCTTAATGTGCACAGAGTTTATAATATACCTGCATGAATCATTACAAAGCTACTAAAAACAAATCAATCAATGAGACTTGAACTTACATTATCAAGATCAGGGACGTTGAGGAAGAATTCTGGGTATGAGTAGGATATCCCAACATTGTTCACTGTTGACATGAAAAATAATAGCCAAGTTGTTCTTTGCTACAACCTAAAGAGGGCAGCAAAGGGCTACAAAACAAGTAGTACAAGTTTGCTTGGAAATAAATGTATTTATATATTTTCATGTGTGCATATTTTCAAAACCAGAAAAGGTGTAATTCTGAGCTCATACCTAATACTCCAATTTCCAGTCCTTCAAGTCCATCTGCAATCTTGGCGTAAATATCTGTTGCACTAAAGTCTGCTGCAATGGTTTTTGTCTTCACACCGCATTTGCTTTCTGTAGGAAAAATACAAATATATATAAATATGCAGTTGTACATGTGAACATCAGAAACACAATAGCAGGAACCCTCAGGAACTTAACTGCTCATTAAGCGAGGATATTTTATTATTTGTCAGGGAGATCACAAGTGCATTTCGAAGAATCTGAATCTTTTTGAAAGCCAATTTATTTCAGTAGTTCCATGCAAAACATGAAACATTATTTTGCTATAGATATACTATACATAGTACACAGACAGGGATACATATAAGAATGTATTTAAAAATTTCTCAATATTTTAATTAGGGATCATCCTATCCCGATCTGATTTCGAGTCCCGATCCTTTGACAATGGATTGTAGAACTGAACATGTCTTATAGCAAGTAACTAACGTTTCTATAAACATTATCTTATTACATTTAGAATTTGCTACTCTTGATGTAAATCAAAAACTACTGGAGGCTTATATTTAAATCTTTTGGGTTTTGCCCTCAAAGCCTTCCTGTATAAAAAGACTTACACCCTGAGGTTGTAATAACTAAAACCACCAAAACAATGATTTTGTAATAATAAAAAAAAGGAAAAAGAAAAATAGATTTAATCACTTTATTATTTTTTTAATTCCGATACTACACTAGTTATCGATAGTATCAACATCTTAACATTAATCAAATCAAAATTAAATGATTAAAGCTTTAGCGGTTAGCTTCTTGTGTCATCCTGCTCGGTGTGTACTGTATGTGTGTAGCATGCTTAGCCATTCATTTTCCTCTATTCCTATAGTGATAGTGGTACTTGGGAGAAACTTATTTTGTTCCCACCATGCTGGTGAGGATTAGCATCTTAGGAGCTGCTTTGCACTGTGGATAGACGACGTTTTAGTTGCAGCTTGCTCTCAAAACCGGTGTTCTGGCAAGACATGCACCCTCCTGGAATTCCTGCAACTCCTTTTGTGTAACAAAGAATATAGAAATTGTGTTTCCCCGAGCGTGCATTCCTTTTGAAGAAATATTTAATGCGAGTACAATATTTAGCAATGTAAACACTGGGACACAGCTGTGGTACAGATAGGTAAAAAAGGCAAATATCGGCCTCTGGTCTGAGTCCACGATTGGGATATCTCTAATTTTAATGATTATATTCTACTGTAAAATATATACAAAAATTAATTTGATCTATTAAAAAATCTAACTGCAAATACATCCTGAACCTTTGAGTGGTCTCTTGGTTTGAATTGAGCTCCTGAAATCAAAAACAATTTGCAACATATTCTAAAATTACTGATATACATTCAACCTTAACCAAAAAGCACAAATGTTTTCCTGCATTATATTCCCTTCTATAAATAGTCAGTACTGTAATAAATACGTAATCTATGCAATTCATCATTGGCCTTAATTGGAGTGTAGCACCAAGGCTACATTTAAGACTCGGGATAAATTAGTTGCAGTTGTTCTACTTCTGAAGTTAACACTTACTGACCACTTGATGAGGCAGACTTTATTACCTTTGAAACGTTGGGCATGTGTACTTACCAATCGCTTTAGATACTTCATCCAGCTTCTCTTGAGAGCGACTAATCAGCACTATGGCGAAGCCCCTGCGTGCCAGCTATAAAAAGGTACGATAGCAGAATAATTAGCTCAATTCACAGTTTGGAAATAAAAACACTGCAAGTAGCCCTTGTACCTCTTCAGCATAAGCTTTGCCGATTCCATCCGTCGCTCCTGTCACAACTAAAAGACAAAATAAAAGAACTCAGGTGAATAAAATGACACCGTTTATGCACATTTATTGTCAGATACCTGTCTATAAATGTATTTAAATTGTGAATGAAAAAGTGTGAAAAGTGAGAAAGCAAAAATGTGCATGTCATGGTGCGTCTGATCTATCATATTGATGAACAGATGCGCTACAATGTACGATCAATTCGGCTCTGGTTTGGACGTACCGTATGAGGTGTGTTACAATTAGGGCTGGGCCTCATATATCACGACATAAGTGTTTTGTATCAGTTGATAGATAATTAGATATTTTTTAGGATCTATCGACAAAAAGGACCAAGAAAAAATATATATTAAATGTAAATATTGTTCTTTAAAATGTAACCTTCCTCTGATTATCATCCCCTCAGCTATCAAGGCAGAAAGGAATGGAAATGACAACACAACCATGTAAAACACTCAATGTAAACACATTTCTTAAATCACAAACACTTAATAACCTTTTAAAATTAGGTGCAAAAAAGTAACAAAATATTGCACAGTGTGATATTGTAAACAGAAAAACCTGGGAAGAACTAGTTATCGGGTGAGCGCGGCTAGGGTGGTGTGGGATTACCGATTACAAGCAACTTAGACTGACAACGGTCCGTTTGAAAAAAAACCCGCAAAACTGCCATACTGTCGAGGTGACTTCTCCTGTTCCATCGACAATTTATTCGCCCTCTGCAGCACTCATTGTTAGTTTCTCTTCTCACTCCGTGCAAAGAATCAACCGTGAGACAACAAGATGGCGCAGACAAACATGACAGTTGATACTGTTATCTGATTGGCTGTTAGCGTGTCACTCCCATTAATCAGTGATCATTTCTTGCGTTGCTTGATTACCAGAGAGCGAGTGCCTTTGTTCATGAAACCAACCTTGCTTTGCAACTCCACCACAGAAAAAAATATATAGAACATTGATTTCCAGGCGTTGAACTGTCATAGGATGCCACCTGTGCAACAAATCCAGTTGTGAAATGTCCTCGCTCCTGAATATTCCAAAGTCAACTGTCGGCTTTATTATAAGAAAATGGAAGAGTTTGGGAACAACAGCAACTCAGCCACGAAGTGGTAGGCCACGTAAACTGACATAGGGGGGTCAGCGGATGCTGAAGCGCATAGTGCAAAGAGGTCGCAGACTTTCTGCACAGTCAGTTGCTACAGAGCTCCAAACTTCATGTGACCTTCCAATTAGCCCACTTACAGTACGCAGAGAGCTTCATGGAATGGGTTTCCTCGACCGAGCAGCTGCATCTAAGCCATACATCACCAAGGTGTAAAGCACGTCGCCACTGGACTCTAAAGCAGTGGAGACGTTCTCTGGAGTGATGAATCATGCTTTTCCATCTGGCAATCTGATGGACGAGTCTGGGTTTGGAGGTTGCCAGGAGAATGGTACATTTCAGACTGCATTGTGCTGAGTGTGAAATTTGGTGGAGGAGGAATTATGGTGTGGGGTTGTTTTTTCCAGGAGTTGGGCTTGGCCCCTTAGTTCCAGTGAAAGGAACGTTGAATGCTCCAGGATACCAAAACATTTTAGACAATTCCTTGCTCCCAACCTTGTGGGAAGAGTTTGGAGCGGGCTCCTTCCTCTTTCAACATGACTGTGCACCAGTGCACAAAGCAAGGTCCACAAAGACATGGGCAACTGAGTCTGATGTGGATGAACTTGACTGGCCTGCACAGAGTCCTGACCTGAACCCGATAGAACACCTTTGGGATGACTTAAAACGGAAACTGAGTGCCAGGCCTTCTCGACCAACATCAGTGTGTGACCTCATCAATGCGCTTTTGGAAGAATGGTGGAAAATTCCTATAAACACACTCCGCAACCTTGTGGACAGCCTTCCCAGAAGAGTTGACGCTGTAATAGCTGCAAAAGGTGGACCGACATCATATTGAACCCTATGGGTTAAGAATGGGATGACACATCAAGTTCATGTGTGAGTCAAGGCAGGTGGTCAAATACTTTTGGCAATATAGTGTATATTGATATCGTTTTATCGCCCAGCCCTGGTTACGATGCCATCTACTGTACAGATGTTGAACAATAAGCAACACAGACAGTCCCGGTAAAATGTGTTTGCGAGTGACGGCCAACACGCCAAGTCTGAAAAAATAAATAGTTCATGAGGCGATGCAAATGTAACTGTTTCAGGCCGCCCCATATACTGTAGGAGTGCAACGATTTGTCGATGATAAAATTTGTCGACATAGTCGTGATGTCATTAATCGTGTTTTTCCAGAGGAATGCGAGTAAGCACCGCCACTCGCATCAACGCCGCAGGTGAAAACATGTGAAAAGTGAGAATATTTCCTCCTATTCTTGTGGAAAACATGAATATCTTAGTTGCTCATTTTGCAAAGCAGATCTTGTTTTTAATGACACTTTATCTCTGATATAGGAGCAATTCAAGCGGGGGAATGTTGGACATCTGGAGGATACGATAGTTTGTAGCTTGTGTGAGACGAAGTTGTGTGAACAATTGATTGAACTATCATTTTAACCAAAGTCCGCCAGCTAAACTTTGTCTAAATTAATTGAAGTACGTTTTAAAGCAGCGTCAATTTGTTATGCAACGAAGAAAGGCACAATAAACGCGCGTAAAAACGCCGGTATCGTATGATTAAACATACGATTAGATAGCTAAAATGTTAAAAATGAATCAATGAGACAGATTAATTATATGCAAAGTGTCCATTACAGTACTAAAAATGCCAGGAGATAATCAATAATAATATTTCAATGTGCAGCTTTTTAAACACATTCTCACAAAATGCTTGTTTCTTTTTGAGCAAGATGTTGTTTTATGGTTTGTTGTTATAGCTTCTATTTTAAAGGCCTACTGAAACCCACTACTACCGACCACGCAGTCTGATAGTTTATATATCAATGATGAAATCTTAACATTGCAACACATGCCAATACGGCCGGGTTAGCTTACTAAAGTGCAATTTTAAATTTTGCGCGAAATATCCTGCTGAAAACGTCTCGGTATGATGACGCCTGCGCGTGACGTCACGGATTGTAGAGGACATTTTGGGACAGCATGGTGGCCAGCTATTAAGTCGTCTGTTTTCATCGCAAAATTCCACAGTATTCTGGACATCTGTGTTGGTGAATCTTTTGCAATTTGTTCAATAAACAATGGAGACAGCAAAGAAGAAAGCTGTAGGTGGGAAGCGGTGTATTGCGGCAGGTGTTGTGCCGGATAACGCACCCCCGCCGTAGAATGCACCCCCTGACTGTTGTGCCGGATAACACAGACGGTGTTTCATTGTTTACATTCCCGGAAGATGACAGTCAAGCTTTACCATTGGCCTGTGGAGAACTGGGACAACAGAGACTCTTACCAGGAGGACTTTGAGTTGGATACGCAGACGCAGTACCGTGAGTTCGCATGCAGCTGCGGCTTCCAACCATTTGATCGCTTGCCCGTACGTGCGTGCCGCTATGTGCATGTCACGTACGTAACTTTGGGGACTTTGAGGAAACATATGTGCTGTATGAACTTTGGGGAGGTGAACGGTACTTTGGGCTGTGGGATTGAGTGTGTTGTGCAGGTGTTTGAGTTGTATTGGCGGGTTATATGGACGGGAGGGGGTTGGTGTTTGTTATGCGGGATTAATTTGTGGCATATTAAATATAAACCTGGTTGTGTTGTGGCTAATAGAGTATATATATGTCTTGTGTTTATTTACTGTTTTAGTCATTCCCAGCTGAATATCAGGTCCCACCCGCCTCTCACAGCATCTTCCCTATCTGAATCGCTCCCACTGCCCTCTAGTCCTTCACTCTCACTTTCCTCATCCACGAATCTTTCATCCTCGCTCAAATTAATGGGGAAATCGTCGCTTTCTCGGTCCGAATCGCTCTCGCTGCTGGTGGCCATGATTGTAAACAATGTGCAGATGTGAGGAGCTCCACAACCTGTGACGTCACGCGCATATCGTCTGCTATTTCCGGTACAGGCAAGGCTTTTTTATCAGCGACCAAAAGTTGCGAACTTTATCGTCGATGTTCTCTACTAAATCCTTTCAGCAAAAATATGGCAATATCGCGAAATGACAAGTATGACACATAGAATGGACCTGCTATCCCGTTTAAATAAGAAAATTGCATTTCAGTAGGCCTTTAACTGTCCTGCTTTTTTACATACAAAATATACCTTGTTTATTTTGCACTTTTCCTGTCCTTTAAATGGACAAACGTTTAATAGTTATTTAAATGTTGTAAGAGCCTAATGAACCGCATAGTTACAGTATAAATACATATTTATGAACGAATTAGTCATATTTGATGTTAGTATGCACATGCCTAAAAATATCTCAAGCCGAAATCAAAAATTGATGGCTAAATTAGAGCGACTGAATAAGAGTATGCTTTATAATCCGACTTGTCGACTAATTGTTAAGACAGTAAATGAATGCATGGGAAATACTGAACTGTCTTTTTAATGGGCCCCTTACGTCCTAATTTTTCAAATTAAAAAAGTCAGACAAAAATGAATTGTTCCGAGCTGTCTGCGTGCCATTTCACGTTCATATTTATAATGTAAACACATACTATAATTATATGGTACAAAAAGATGAAACACAAAATAAAAATGACAGCATTTAAAGACAGGCGGTATTCATAAAGAAAAAAGGGGAAAGAAAAAACGACATGCCAGGGAAAGGAGTAGACTAAATTAGTAGACTATGATTAGGATACCGCAGAGCTAAAATTAGCGATTGAACAAGAAGAAAATGCAAAAGAGTCTTTCGACTCTGTGACCCTGCTCATTAAAAACATTTTAATAATGAGAAATAGTAATCATGTGTTGCCTGTGTCGTCAATTCTACCTGCAAAGGTTCCAACAATAAGTGAGCTCGGACACAAATAACAAAACGACCTCTCGGGGGCGCTATAGAGCTGTTCAGCACACAACAAAGCACTGGCGTGAGGCCACAATATTGCAGACAATAGAATAGTTCCTTTTTTAAAGACCACAATTTGCATTATGGATTGGCAATTTAGATTATGACATGTACAGAAACCCTTAGACCTAGCGTGAATATTTTTATTCACATGTACATTTCCCACTCCCAAGCCGTGTCGAACATCAATTCAAGTCTAGATGTTGCTGCAGACAAAATACGGCATTGTGTTATTCATGCAGCATCGCCTTTTAATCGTCACGTAGCCTCGGCTCTACCCAATCTCCCGCCTGTGTGGTCTTTCAGAGTACAGATGGTGCTGAGGTGCCAAGCATCCTCCTGGGCTGCAGCACGACCAAACATAAGCGAGCGAGGGGGGGCGCGTGAGAGAGAGAAAATGACAAACATCAACACGGGGGATCCTAGGGGCAGCTAAAAATAGCACGGGGGAGAGGAGTGGGAGAGAGTCTGCAGGCACAACGAGGAGGGAAACATCAGATGGGTTATTTTAAGGTGTTCTGAGAATGAACTGTTCTGTGCAGCGATAAGAAGGGGGCGGGGGACATTTTCCAGCTGAATGCATGTTCCCTCTTCACTAAAATAAAACATGTCTTTTTTGGAGAGGACATCTTGCCCAAATTAACTATAGGTTATGCTGGCAAATATTTCAGATTACTAACAAAAGAAAGGTGGGAATGACATTTGATTTTAGAAACATGTGCATCTAAAAAAAGGATATTGTGGATTTTACATCACCAAACATGCTGTCGAAGCAACATCTCCACTAAAAGTATTGCAAAATAAAATAATTGGTCTTAGCTGCAAAGGGAATTGTAAATACTAAGAATGTGCTGATCAGTATTGACCAAAAAAAAGTATTTGGTCGCCATTGCCATTTAATGCCAATCATAAACACCGACAACCTCTCACACTATTTTAAGTCCCCCGGCTGACAAGCGGCTAGCAGCTAATTATGTGTCTCCATAAGCAGTGTGAAGAAATACTATTCACCTCCATTACTGCAAATAAACTGATGACTTAAGTATCATTATCACTGCAGAACAAGGCTAAACATGTGATACATCAAACAAGCATGCTAACAGCTAATCTAACTACTAAGATAGCTGTCAACGACACAAGAATTAAGTGCTTAGTAAACTTTAAGAAGTCTTGATGGAACAGCAGAAAGTAAAAGTTAAAGTTAAAGTACCAATGATTGTCACACACACACTAGGTGTGGTGAAGTTTGTCCTCTGCATTTGACCCATCCCCTTGTTCACCTCCTGGGAGGTGAGGGGAGCAGTGGGCAGCAGCGGTGGCTGCGCCCGGGAATAATTTTTGGTGATTTAACCCCCAATTCCAACCCTTGATGCAGAGTGCCAAGCAGGGAGGTAATGGTCCCATTTTTATAGTCTTTGGTATGACTCGGCCGGGGTTTGAACTCACAACCTACCGATCTCAGGGTGGACACTCTAACCACTAGGCAACTGAGTAGGTAAGCAAGTATTACCAGGAAATTAACGAACAGATTGATAGGAGTCTAAAGCAGGGCTATTTAACTACCGTATTTTTCGGAGTATAAGTCGCACCGGAATATAAGTCGCACCTGCCGAAAATGCAGAATAAAGAAGGAAAAAAACATAAGTTGCACTGAAACTATGAAAAAAACTGCGACTTATAGTCCGAAAAATACGGTACATAACGAAGAGGGCGACAGTTTCATGAGCCCAAGGGCTCAGGGGCCGGACATCGAACAGTGGATGTTTCATCAGAAAATGCCTCCGCAGGTTATAGTCCTTTGAGACTGCGTTTACTTAATTACAAAGTGAACACATCAGCTTTCACACTGCACTGTCGATAAATTCATTATTCTGCCCTTGCTACTCGTTTCCAGCGTGTGCAGATAATTAACAGCATGAAGTTTTGTTGAGGATTGATATTCCTTCTTTTTGAATTATTTTCCTTCCTTGGTTTTATTTCTTTATACGTTTTCCTTCATTTAGGCTTGCAAGACTGAAAATAAAAACATAAATACACATTACAAAAGTATAACATAAATTGTGTATTTTACCTAAATAATGTCCATTGTATATTGTACATAAATAAAAGAAAGTTTAGTGTTACTAGATTCACACATCAAACTACAGATGTTTACACTCATAGAAACTAAACAACATCCACATCAAACATTGCACACAATGCATGGGTCTTATCACAATTAAACCTAAGATGTAGCGGTATCGCCCTCGAATGGTCAAATTTAGCGATCAACAAGCTTTGATCGCCAAAGTTGCTATCAAACAAAACAACACAACCACGTATACATATACAAAAGACGTCACAAAGTCAGCAATTTCAGTACAAAACAAACAAAGTATATTTATGCACAATATATACTTACAAAGATTTTACCAAGTTTCGTCGTGAAGCTTACACGTGTGGATTTTCTTGTCTAGAACACTGAACACTTAAAAGGTCTGACAGGAAACAATGAGTCGAGCACTTGCTCAGGGCATAAATATTCATACTTTGCTTTCGAGTCGTTAAAAGTCAAATTTTCGCAATTTATTTAGATTTTTTTTTAGGGTTGAATGAGTAGTCTTCTTCTACTCACCCCACTGCTGCTTTAAAGTGACACATATGCCTCGCTGTTGGCCCCTGTGGGGTGGCAGGAGTACTGCATAAATGAGCAACATTAGTTGGAATGGTTTCATCAAGCCTATTTGGGTGATGTTCTGCGGACCAAAATAAAAGCTTTGGCGGGCCACGATTTGAATGGGGTTGGTCTAGAGAGAGAATAATTTAACAACTGCTGGTGTGTCAGCATTGTCACAGTCAGTGCACGACACATAAGAGGGGGGCGGATCAATCCATAAATTGGTGGTGTCGACAGCAAGGGTAATCAGTATATGATCAATACTAGAGTGATTAGATTTATATATTATTTTTATTTTCTCAAAATCTTTTGTTTTACTTTGTTAATGTTTACACATTCAAATAATTCATAGGACACAGGAGGACGTTGAGGGCAAAAATCAAAAGGATTTAAATGAGCAGTATAAGTGTTTTTTTTTTATTTTGTTAAAGGGGAACATTATCACAATTTCAGAAGGGTTAAAACCATTAAAAATCAGTTCCCAGTGGCTTATTTTATTTTTCGAAGTTTTTTTCAAAATTTTACCCATCACGCAATATCCCTAAAAAAAGCTTCAAAGTGCCTGATTTTAACCATCGTTATATACACCCGTCCATTTTCCTGTGACGTCACATAGTGATGCCAACACAAACAAACATGGCGCATAGAACAGCAAGCTATAGCGACATTAGCTCGGATTCAGACTCGGATTTCAGCAGCTTAAGCGATTCAACAGATTACGCATGTATTGAAACGGATGGTTGTAGTGTGGAGGCAGGTAGCGAAAACGAAATTGAAGAAGAAACTGAAGCTATTGAGCCATATCGGTTTGAACCGTATGCAAGCAAAACCGACGGACACGACAGCCAGCGACACGGGAGAAAGCGAGGACGAATTCGGCGATCGCCTTCTAACCAACGATTGGTATGTGTTTGTTTGGCATTAAAGGAAACTAACAACTATGAACTAGGTTTACAGCATATGAAATACATTTGGCAACAACATGCACTTTGAGAGTGCAGACAGCCCAATTTTCATCAATTAATATATTCTGTAGACATACCCTCATCCGCTCTCTTTTCCTGAAAGCTGATCCGTCCAGTTTTGGAGTTGATGTCAGCAGGCCAGGGAAGCTAGGGTCGATATTCTTCTCTTGATCAGCTTCGGTGGCATAAGGGACGGTGTGAGCCAAGACATCCAGGGGGTTTAGCTCGCTTGTCTGCGGGAACAAACTGCCGCCATTGCTTGCCGTGCTACCGAGGTCCTTTGTCCCTAAATTGCTCACACACTGCGGCAGATTCAATGGGGGTCTGGCGGCAGATTTCTTTAACTTTATCGTTTGGAAATGCATCTGCTTTGAGTGTCGCAGGATATCCACACATTCTTGCCATCTCTGTCGTAGCATAGCTTCCGTCGGTAAATTGTGCGGAACAAACATCCAATTTCTTGCCACTTTCGCATCTTTGGGCCACTGGTGCAACTTGAATCCGTCCCTGTTCGTGTTGTTACACCCTCCGACAACACACCGACGAGGCATGATGTCTCCAAGGTACGGAAAACAGTCGAAAAAAACGGAAAATAACAGAGCTGATTTGACTCGGTGTTTGTAATGTGTTTGAGAAAATGGCGGATTGCTTCCCGATGTGACGTCACATACTAGAGCGAATAATAGAAAGGCGTTTAATTCGCCAAAATTTAGAGTTCGGAAATCAGTTAAAAAAATATATGGTCTTTTTTCTGCAACATCAAGGTATATATTGACGCTTACATAGGTCTGGTGATAATGTTCCCCTTTAAGTTATTGTGTACTATTACATTTGTTTTGATCAAACAATTGTATGTAATTAAATAAAGAGCTAGTTTACATATTGTCTTGATATTGTTTAACTGCCAATAACACTCTGTAGAGTTAAATTGAAAAAAGTTAATCCATGTAACCAGTATCAGTCAGTATTGGCATCCGCTGATATCACTCATTGATGATCAGTATCAGCATACAATCCTGATCGGAACATCCCTAGTCAATACTCTTGTACATTCTTTAAAACCTGCAGCAAAACAAACAATTCAGGACAAATCATGTAGTTATTATCTTAAAACAATCAATGTGACAAAGATTTAGTAAAAAAAAACAAGCATTGTATTGTACTGCTCTTTTCCAAAGACAAAGGCAGCACTGTGACTACACAAGCTCTGCGCCCTTGCACAAATGACACCATCCCAAACAATGGCCAGTCCTGTTGCACAACATACCATAACTACAGCAGATATGCTGCGCTAACAAAACAAAATGAAGCAACAAAAGTGTGACCAACTAAAATGTTACTGTGTCAAAAGATGCTAAATGTTTACTTGTGTTGAGCAGCAGCACTATTTCAAATAGTCTTTAAAGAAATGGGAGGTGCATATGTCCTGGTCGACAGGTGGAAGCACCTTGTGGACTCTTGTTATTGGGTGTGTCAGTGTGGCAAAGGTAACTCGCACTCCAGTGATAAAGGATAACAGAAAATATGCATGTTTTAGTACAAGTCATGATGTAGTCTTAGATAAAGGGTGTCCAAAGTGCAGCCCGCAATTACCGTATTTTTCGGACCACAGGGCGCACCGGATTATAAGGCGCACTGCCGATGAGCAGGTCTACTCGGGTCTTTTCTCATACAAAAGGCGCACTGGATTATAAGGCGCATTTAAGGGGTCATATTATGATTTTTTTTCTAAATGTAAAACACTATCTTGTGGTCTACATAACATGTGGTGGTGGTTCTTTGGTGAAAGTGTTGCATAGATTATGTTTTAGAGACCATTTTCAATTAACTTTCGGAGCATCTCATCAGGATGCGCCGTTTTGTGGGCGGTCTTATTTACGTGGCTCACCTTTGACAGCGTCTTCTCCCCATCATCTTTGTTGTAGCGGTGTAGCGTGCAAGGACGGGAGTGGAAGAAGTGTCAAAAGATGGAGCTAACTGTTTTAATGACATTCTGACTTTACTTAAATCAATAACTGAGCAGAATCTCCTCATCCGTGGCTCAATAAAGCAACATCAACGCCGGAAATGTGTCCCATGAAAAAACGTCCGACTGGAACCCTCTAATAACTAAAGTTCCGTGGGTGAATTATGTAAACCCACTAGAGTTTTTAGCCCTTTGATAGCTAGTCTACTGACAGATATAAGTAAGAACTTTATGCTACTTTATATTAGAAATGGCAACAGCGGAAGATGAATGCCACATAAGAAGGTAGCGAAAAAGAAACTTATGACTACGGTGTCGGCACGTACTACAATTGTGGACGCGTGGACATTTTCAGGACTTGTGCAAATCCCTAATACACCAGAAGGTAAGAAAAGTTGATTTGGAATGGAATAATATTGCGAAACAAAACGGCAGGTAATATGTCTGTTAATAGGTGCCATTGTGCGGTCCTTACACACACACCATAATAATACTTGTATGTTTAATGTGCTGACAATCCATCAAGCGGTGCGGCTTCATAGCTTACCGAAGTCATACTAAAAACATTTTGACAGATTTTTGATGTAATGTTCTATATTCTCAATGGAACATTTAAAGTTTTGGTGTTGTTTACTGCCATCCTATTGCAGTCTACACGTATCTCTTATGTATGACTGCCATCTACTGGTCACACTTATCATTACACCATGTACCAAATAAAATTGCTTCGAGGTCAGTAAGCACAGCCAGAATGATGCCGTACATTAGGCGTTATAAGGCGAACTGTCGATTTTTGAGAAAATGAAAGGATTTTAAGTGCGCCTTATAGTTCGAAAAATACGGTCGTTTTTTTATAGACCCACGGCACATTTTAAAAATACAATTAAACAAAAAAAACTGCAAAATAAGTCAAAACTTGAGTCATAATATTATAAAAAATAAATAAATAAAAACCGATAATCCTACAAGAAAACGTCTTTTACAAAAATAAAGTAGTATGAGGACAAAATATTTAGAATGATATAGTTTACCAAGTAAATATATTTTTAAGCTGTCATATAATGAGAAACAAAACTAAGAATAAAGTTGAAACTTTTTAGGAAATGTTCATACCACAGCTATTGGGACCAAAATTATTACGTTACTATCATCACGGTATTGTTGAATCTGTCTGTAACGTATTTATACACACTGAAATCCTTTGACCAGGTTTTATTAAAAAATAAACAAAAAACTATTATAAATTGAAACATTATACAGGGAACATTAAATATTGTTCACGATTCTTAAGGGCCATATTTTTATTTATGTTTATTTTTTTCCATTTTAATAAGTACAAGTTTTAGAATGCTTTTTTTTTTTTGATAAAGGCAAATTGAGTGTTTCCTTTGCTTTACGTCTGGTTTATGTGACACACGCGAGTTCACATTATGTTGTCGAAAGCTTCATGTTTTTTAATAAAGTTATTTATATAAGATTAGTTTGTGGTATGTCGTTTCTTAATGTGGATAGACGTTAATGTGTTTTGTATTCTTGTTAGCATTTAACCTCTAAAGGATTAGTGGCCACATGCGTGGACAGCCCCTTTTAGCGCGTATTTCCAAAATTGTGCACACTACTGAAATGGGGTCTTATGGCCGCTTATGTGGACACTTATACTGCCATCTGGTGGTGTCAGAAGAGTATAACATACAATGGAATTTGGGAAAAAAAGTGTAAAAATAAGAATTAGCATGTCACTAAACATGAAGTACACGTTTGTGGACTTATGGACTAAGTACATCATATCAAAAGATGATTGTTAGTTTTTATTCTAATTAGGGTTCAATAAACCCAAATAGCAAAGAGAAATAAAAAAAGCATGTAAAAAAAAAAAAAAAACAGCTTGGGCCTTAAGAGGTTTTAAGCTAGCTAGCGAGTTAGTGCTAGTTGGTCCGAAAGTTTATCAAAGTGCCGTTTTTCCAATCATTTTAATTTAAAATAGTAATACGAACTTTCAGAGGTTTTATAATACCACAGAACGTCATAATTATTAACAAATCTTGGCCTTGATAAGTTGACGTCACGTTAGTATGATTCAATATAACACAATGTCCATGGAGTTATACTGTCACAACCACTCTTATACACACAGAAAATAGTTAAAGCGGTGAACCAGAATCCCAAGGATCCGGTGCCTCATTTATGAATGGCTCAAGTCCTGTTACATAATGAGGCTGTCCGCTCAATCACATCCACTTGAGTCAGGCAAAGTTTGTGAATGAGAGAAGCGAACGAGGCTAACGGGCTCCTTTGCTTCACTGCGTATCCTGAATTGCCCTGCATGCGTAATCAGAAATGTTCAAAAAAAGATCTGATGCGTTTCTATTTTTAGCCGAGCACAAAAAGATGAAAGGAGACTTCAGCTCACACTCTCAAACGCGTCGGCTTCTCCAGCAGACTAATGTGACTGCTCCAAATAGATGAGTGATTACATTAAACTCACTCTTATTGCTTCGCCAAGAGGTGGTGTTTTGATCACAGTTTGGCGGTTCGTTAGTATGTTTGCGGTAGTACACAAAAGCACAGTGAGAAATGTCAACACCACTGTAGAGGGGTGCCACATGGCCCTGTGCATTTCAGTCTGATTCATGGTGTTGCTGTTACAGTCAGCTTGCATTGGGTCCAAGTGGGGCAATGGCCCACCCAATGGGAGTACCGTGTTTTCTGGACCGTAGGGTGCACTGCCGATGAGCGGGTCTATTCTAACTGAGCGGGTCTTTACTTAAATCAACAACGTGGCTCACTAGTGCAACAACGCCGGAAATGTGTCCCGTGAAAAAACGTCAGACCGGAACGATCTAATAAATAAAGTTCCGTGGGTGAAAAATGTAAACCCACTAACTACACTGGTAGTTTTTGGCACTTCCATAACGAGACATGTTAGAACTTTATGCTACTTTATATTAGAAATGGCAATAGCAGAGGATGAATGTCCCATAACAAGAAGATAGTGAAAAAGAAGAAGCTTATCAACTACGGCATCGGCACGGACTACAGTGGCGGACTTGGGCAAATTTTTGGGACTTATGCAGATCCCAAATACACATCAGCAGGTAGATGAAGTTGCTTTTGCATAATATTGCGAAACAAAACGCCAGATAATGTCTGCTAATGGGTGCCATTTTGCGGTCCTTATACACACGCCGTAGTAATACTTGTATCTCTGACTACGGTAGCCGTAATGGACCGACAATCCATCAAGCGATGCGGCTTCAAAGTCATACTAAAACATTTTGACAGATTTTTGAGTGCCGTGTGTAATGTTCTTTATTTTCAATGGAACATTTAAGGTTTTGGTGTTTACTGGCATGAAATTGCAGTCTACACATATCTCTTATGTGTGACTACCATCTACTGGTCACACTTATCATTACACCATGTACCAAATAAAATTAATTCGAGGTCGGTAAGCACAATCAGAATGATTCCGTCCATTAGGCGCACCGGGTTATAAATGAATAAATAAATAAATGGGTTATACTTGTATAACGCTTTTCTACCTTCAAGGTACTTAAAGCGCTTTGACACTATTTCCACACACACATTCACACACTGGTGGCTGGAGCTGCCATGCACGACCCATCAGGAGCAAGGGTGAAGTGTCTTGTTCAAGGACACAACAGACATGACGAGGTTGGTAGAAGGTCGGGATCGAACCAGGAACCCTCAGGTTGTTGGCACGGCCACTCTCTAAACTGCGCCACGCCGTCCCCAGTTATAAGGCGCACTGTCAATTTTTGAGAAAATGAAAGGATTTTAAGTGCGCCATATAGTCCGAAAAATACAGTAGATTGAACTACACTATGCGGCTGTTGAAATTGTGTTTTTGTGGTGTTGTATTGTTTGTCTACGCATGGCCCGATCGTATCTCTCTTAGTGTCTTTTATGAAGGTTAACGTGTGTCTTTATTATGAAAGCTTTTTTTGGACACTGAATTTATGTAACTGAATTTTTTGCTTTTGAATTTTGTGAACTGAATTGTTTTTACAGAAAATTATGCTACAATTTCTTTGAAAAAACAATGTGTTAGCAAAATGCATGTGTTCAAAAATTCAGTCGAATATATTGTACATACAAATTCACATATGCTCACATACATAGGTACCTACGCTCCCACATACATACACAAATACAGTACATATTTACATACTTAAAGTTCGTACACCCACACGCACATTCAATATACAAACATACACATACACATACTGTACATATACACTCACTGTACAAACACATATACACATTCTGTACATATACATTCACTGTACAAACACATATACACATTCTGTACATATACATTCACTGTACAAACACATATACACATTCTGTACGTATACAAGTACATATGCATACTTACACTCATGCACATAATCACGTTTCATCAAGCATATATTAACGTTGTTGCCCAAGGGTAAACTGGGTATAACACATGGCACACTGACAAAGCTTAACCTATTGTTACTATAACAATCTACAAGGTTAATGTAGGTTGCTTCTCTTTCTCCCCCTCCATTTTTCTGCATTCTTTCGTATGTCAAGTTATCATTACGTATATGTATTGTTGCACTTGAACAACTGTATTGTTGATAATAAAGGTAAAGTATTGGTAGTGTTCTTTATCAATAGCGCTATTTCTATTGGTATTTGTATTGATCCATTTGTAGTGTAATAATGCTCATTGTCATTTCTGTATTTTTTATTTTTCGCTAACTGCTTATTTGCTATTACTTTTACCATCATATTTGTACATGTCGTATTTGCTGATGTTGCTCTAATGTTGTTGTTGTTGTTGTTGTTGTTTTTGTCTCTCTGTCTAATCCCCCTCTTGTCCCCACAATTTCCCCCTCTGTCTTCTTTTTTTTCTCTTTCTATCCCCCCCTGCTCCGGCCCGGCTGCACTAAATGATAATATAAATACATTTAATAAAGTCAAATACAAATAAGGCAACAAGAGGAGTATCCTACACTTCTCTTTTGTAAAGTAAAGCTGAACAGCTGACATGGGCATCTACATCAACTATATGATTTGCCTGAGAAGCTGGACAGGACATAAAAAAAATTAAAATTAAAATTCAGTCATGAAAATGTTAGTGTAGAAGAATTCAGTGTTGAAAAATTAAGTTTAGAAAAATCGAGGGTATAAATATTCAGTGTATAAAAATTCAGTGTTTAAAAAAGTGTTTAAAATATGTCACGGTATGAAAATTTATTTTTAATTGTGCTCAAAATTTTCAAAAAGTATTTAAACTGAAATCTTTTAAACAAGTTGGATTAGAAAAAAAACATCCAAAATTATTTTATTTGTAGAAGAAACATTGTAAAAAAAAAAATCACACTGTTTCATAGACCTCAAGTAGAAATTGAATGTGCACATGAAAGCCACACAAGCATTATAAACAAAGTAATATGGCAGAAAAAAAAACGATAATATGAATAAATAAAATAAATGCAAAAATTTTGCTAGATAGCACTTTATGGACGCTAGTGTGCATGCGCCAGCGCTGCTGAGACTCAGTTTCCAGAAAGTGAGCATTGTTGCATCAAACATTATTAAATGACAGTTTTTCTTTTATTAAAATTTCAACGGTATTACTAACAGTCAAGAATTTTACCGCAGTTTATCATTATACTGTTTACCATTACATCCCGAGTTTGAAAATTCAGTGTTTACAAATTCAGTGCTGAAACACTTTACTTCGAACTTGACAGCTCATTAGCTGGTTCTGAGACAGAATTGATTGCTTTAGTCTTAATTGACTGGAGCAGCCCATTTTTCTACACTAAATTTTTCAGCACAGAATTTTTTTTACAATGAATTTTTAAACAATTAATTTTTTAACACATTTTGTTAACATTTTTTTAATGAAAATGTCAGCATTATTTGATGTAAAAAAAAAAATGTATTCAAATGCAAAACATTTAGTTACATAAATTTAGTGTCAAAAAAAGCTTTCATAATAAAGACACAAATTAACCTCCGTAGTCTTATATGTCCTTTGTGTTCTTTGAGGTTTCCCTCTTGCTTTCATATGTTTTTTACCTTATTTTGTATCTGCACTGCAACCACATAATTTCCCCATTGTGGGATAAATAAAGTATATTCTATCCTCAATACCTTTCCGTATGTGGATCATATTTTTTTCCACTCATGTAAATTAGAAGGATGGGATTCTGGATTGTTTTGTGTTTATTGGTGGAACTTTGGACTCTCATTGCGTGTGCTTCAACGTCCAATTTTCCTCATGTCTGATGTTGACAGCAGCAGAGGTCACCCAAACCACCATACACGTACACTTGGCAGATGGGTAGCATTCAATCTGAGTTTATAATCTCCTCCCCCCGTCCCCGAGTCCATAATCCAATCACAAGGTTTACTATAGTTTACACTCAAAAGAAAAAAGGCTGGCAATACTCAGCCATTTTTTGTCTGCGTTTACTGTTGAAAAAAATTTAGCAGACACATTGTGCTTAAGTAACCCTAACTATGACAAGGGCGCATTATGTAAGAGGGACATTGCAAGCTCTTAATCTTTCAAGTAAATAGTATTTGATGGTAATACACAATGTCATATAACTCGCATCAAAATGCGCAAAGGGCCTGATCTACTAAGATCCATATAACATGCGTGCAAACTTTAAAATTGCGTGTGATCTATTGAGTCTATGTGTAAATGGTCTGAATTTACATAGTACTTTACTTTAAAGTGAAAAGTGGTGTAGACAGCCTTATTTCAATTAGGTTTTTGCGTGTACTAATAATGAATTAGATTTATATAGCGCTTTTCTATCAACTACATCAGACCTGGAAAAAATAAGGCCCGGGGGCCGCACTAGGCCCGTTAAACTTTTCAATCTGGCCCGCCGGACATTCCTAAATAATAGATTTTTAAGATGGAAACTGTGGCTGCCATTATGATGTGCAGTGATGTTTTCAAATGACCGTAAATCTTGAACTACTGTAAGTATTTCAATGGTTGTAATCTGCGCTTTTGGATGATATACTAGTTACTATGGTAATCTAAGTCACAGCAGCTCAGACGAGGCACCAAGCAGTGTGGGTGGAAGCGTTTCCACAGAGAGTTTCCAGAGATGCCAGCCTGAAATGCAAGTTTCAGGGACAGACGCGGAAGGAGATTTTTACAACAAAGTTCTAAAGTTTAGTGATATATATCGGATAGTAGGTGGGGGGAGTTTTTACCCTTCTCGTTCATACTTCGCTGTTTGTTGCATTTTTGTTGCGTTTTGCTTGATTGTAAAATATGTCGATCGAGAGGGGGTGTGACGTTTAATATGTTGTCAATGTTCAGTGTTTTATCGTTCATAGTTAATATTGTAAATCCCACATTCTTTATTTTCATGTACATTCTGGGTGTCTCATTCAGTAAAAACATTTAAAATTCCATCCTGTTTTTTAAGTGGGTCTGACATAACGTTTTTAGCATTCAATCAGACGTTATTGTGAGGTTTTGTTTTAGTGTTCCTAAAAATCAGATATACCGGCCCCCAGACACATTTTTTTCTCTAAACTTGATTCCGATTACTGAAGTGATGCTTCGGTCCACACGATTCTCGATTTAAACCGATTATCGCAATGTAATATTTGGTATAATAATTACAATGAATGGGCAGCACGGTGGTAGAGGGGTTAGTGCGTCTGCCTCATAATACAAAGGTCCTGGGTTCCATCCTGCGCTCGGGATCTTTCTGTGTGGAGTTTGCATGTTCTCCCCGTGACTGCGTGGGTTTCCTCACACCTCCAAAGACATGCACCTGGGGATAGGTTGATTGGCAATACTAAATTGGCCCTAGTGTGTGAATGTAAGTGTGAATGTTGTCTGTCTATCTGTGTTGGCCTAGTGATTAGGTGGCGACTTGTCCAGGGTGTACCCCGCCTTCCGCCCAAATGCAGCTGAGATAGGCTCCAGCAGCACCGCGACCCCGAACGGGACAAGCGGTAGAAAATGGATGGATGGAATTACAATGAACCTTTTTCAAAACAGGTAACAGGTTCGAAAAGCTCCTACTGGTCGCATGGTGATGGCCTAAAAACGAATTTTTAAAAATAGATTGATAAAAAATACAAATAAAATAAATACATTCAAAAACTTTTTTTTCATACACAAATATATTCTTGAAAATAACTCATCTATTTAGAATCAGGATGAAAAAAAGAATCGCGATTCGGATGTCTTGATTTTTTTTGTGCAACCCTAAGCAATATATTTCCTAAATGAAAAATTAAACCGCATTAGAAAAATGACATCAAAAGGCATCAAATTAATTAGTTTTAATCAGCCCCTTAAGACATCCAGCAAATAAAAATCATAATAATATTGATTTATTTCTAACAGTTTAAATATATTGACACACGCGTAGGACGAAAGATTCTCTGTCCAATAGGGGTGCAACGGATCAAAAAACTCACGGTTCAGATCATTTCTCGGATCAGAGTCAAGGATCGGATCATTTTTTGGATCAGCAAAAAAAAAAAAAAGACAAGACAAATAAACAGAAGTTTTGTCTTTTTGTTTATTAACATTTTTAAATTATCAAATTAAAATATATAAAATTAACTTAAAGTAACCAGGGCATAATATCTTCTTTTTAACATGTTTCATAGACATTAAAATGTGGCAATAACATTTAATAAAAGCCATTATTACTGGAAAAACTCATTTATTTAGATTTAAATTTATAATATTTAAATAATATTCTTTTTATTTACCTCATCACAGTCTTCAGTGCCCTGACTGCTCACAATCTCAGTGGTGAGATCACTGTATGTCCTTTTGTGTAGGGCAGGGTCCATGTGAGACAGGCACTTGAACCTGGGATCCAGGGCAGTAGATCTGTGAAGGTAGTCCTTTAGAGTAGGAGATGAAGTATATCTGGGATTCAGGTCCTCTCTAATGGCAGTCTTGACATCTTGAGTGATGGTGCTGTCTTCCAAACTTCAGTGGCAGGATCATTGCCACAGATGGTGAAGTTTCAGTGCTCAGCAGAGATGTAACAGTTTTGAGGAGTTTAAGCACCTTGAAGACCTCCTCTGCCACGCTCACATCATCACCAGACAGGGTGATGATGTCTTTGACATTTGTCTTCAGGGTCTTGTGGGTCAATGCAGAGTATATAGCTGCCCGCTGCTCCAACATATAAGTGGAGTTCCACCTTGTTGGGACATCATGTATGAGCTTATGAGTAGTCAGCTTAAGCATTTCTTGCTTTGTCTTAAACATATGATCAGCTGTTGTGCTTGGGTGGAAGTATGAAACCACCTTCCCGATCCTCCCAAGGAGGTGCTCCATCCTATTGACTGAGATGTGATGCCAAATTCACTACATGTGCAAAGCACCTATCTGTGGTCCCAGTCCTGCCTCATTCACTGCATTAATTTGATTTTTGGCATTATCAGTTGTGACTGGGATATTAGTATCTTTATCTTCCATTCCTCCACTGCTGATGAAGTGAGCGCTTATCGTCCCATAGTTCCCCTGGACGTCCACCCGTCTGTCATGAACGCAACAGATGATGCTCGGGATAGTTCATCCACAACTTTTTTCTTCTCTCCTGCTCATAAAGATCTGGCACAATCTTATCGCTGAAGTGGGTGCGCGACGGGATGTCGTAACGTGGCTCAAGCACTTTCAGCATGTGTTTTAAAACCCTCATTTTACACAAGCGAATACGGCCTCATGTCTGCAGCTATAAACACACCGATAGCGTTTGTGATGGCTTTAGCCTGGTCTGATTGTGCAACAAGGGGCTGCTTAAATGGCGCAGCCTTCGCTTTCACTCCTGTCAGTGAAACACCGGGGTGATGTCGCTCCAAGTGCGTGGCCACGCTAGATTACACACAGTCACGGTTTTATCCGCTAACCTCTTTCCTTCATCATTGTATTTGACAGGGAAGCCAAAATGCTCCCATACAGGGGATTTAAATGGCGCGGGGTGTTCAAGCTCCTCCGTTACTCCGCTCTTCATGACCACGCTGTGTGTGGACTGAACATGCGAAAACTTTTTTCTTTCTTTTTTTTTCATAAATCAAACCGTGGATCACGTGTGTGCCGATCCGAAGGTACTGATCCGAACGGATCACGGATCAATGTTGATCCGTTGATCCGTCTTTTTTCGTCTCCTTTCTCAACGCTTTCAAAATGCTTTTGTAATAAAGATACAAATGAATCTACATAGTAGTACATGTTATAGTATTGCTTTTATACAGTATTAATTTTTTTTTAATTTGTTTTGCGGTTTAACCCTTGTGTAATGTTCATATTGTTGTTACTCAGCCAGCGTTTGTGGGTCTGATGGACTCGTTGCATTTTGTGGCTTTTAATGCCTCACAATCAAACACTTTTATGTTCAAATACTGAACAGATGTTTACCTTATCCCAATAAACATCTGTTCAGTATTTGAACATAAAAGTGTTTGATTGTGAGGCATTAAAAGGCACAAAATGCAACGGGTCTATCAGACCCACAAACGCTGGCTGAGTAACAACAATATGAACGCTGCACGGAAAATTTCTCTGTCAGTTTCTGCATCCCACAGGGATTCTTCTTTTGTGTTTCTGCACCTGCGGTTCCCACACAAGGTTGCAACATTGTTTGTCAACACTGTCTGCTCTCTTTTTCTCGCACATTTGACCCTCTGATGTTCTGTGTACCTACACTCTGTCCTCCTCCTGTCTAGGCCTGCTGTGTGTGTGTGTGTGTGTGTGTGTGTGTGTGTGTGTGTGTGTGTGTGTGTGTGTGTGTGTGTGTGTGTGTGTGTGTGTGTGTGTGTGTGTGTGTGTTACACAGAACATCAAAGTCAGTGAGTTTCAGTTTGAAAAATTAATTAATTGTATCATTTTTCTTTTAATAAAAAATGAAAACGGGTCCCACAGACCCGAACACCACACAAGGGTTAAAAGTAGAGATGTCCGATAATGGCTTTTTTGCCGATATCCGATATTCCGGTATTGTCCAACTCTTAATTACCGATTCCGATATCAACAAATACCGATATGTACAGTCGTGGAATTAACACATTATTATGCCTAATTTTGTTGTGATGCCCCGCTGGATGCATTAAACAATGTAACAAGGTTTTCCAAAATAAATCAACTCAAGTTATGGAAAAAAATGCCAACATGGCACTGCCATATTTATTATTGAAGTCACATAGTGCATTCTTTTTTTTAACATGCCTCAAAACAGCAGCTTGGAATTTGGGACATGCTCTCCCTGAGAGAGCATGAGGAGGTTGAAGTGGGCGGGGTTGGGGGGGGGCATAGAGGGTAGCGGGGGGGTGTATATTGTAGCGTCCCGGAAGAGTTAGTGCTGCAAGGGGTTCTGGGTATTTGTTCTGTTGTGTTTATGTTGTCTTACGGTGCGGATGTTCTCCCGAAATGTGTTTGTCATTCATGTTTGGTGTGGGTTCAGAGTGTGGCGCATATTTGTAACAGTGTTAAAGTTGTTTATACGGCCACCCTCAGTGTGACCTGTATGGCTGTTGACCAAGTATGAAATGCATTCACTTGTGTGTGTGTGTGAAAAGCTGTAGATATTATGTGACTGGGCTGGCACGCAAAGGCAGTGCCTTTAAGGTTTGTTGGCGCTCTTTACTTCTCCCTATGTCCGTGTACACAGCGGCGTTTTAAAAAGTCATACATTTTACTTTTTGAAACCGATACCAATAATTTTTAAACTGATACCAATAATGTCCGATATTACATTTTAAAGCATTTATCAGCCGATAATATCGGACTACCGATATTATCGGACATCTCTAGTAAAAGACATGTTATTTGTTAAAATTGTGCTATTTTTAGAGGTAAGGGGGCAAACACCCTATGAGTATATTTCAAATAATTTCAATGGAAGACGTTTGATTTGAGATACGAGTCACGGAACCAATTAAGCTCGTAAATGGAGGTACTACTTTGTTGCGCAGTTGTATCAGGTGAAATGTTGAAGTTCTTCCCGGATCTTATATATTTTGCCCAAACATTTATATCATAACAAAATAATAATTTAAAAAAAATAGCAATGGTAAATAAGGACACTCACCTGCCCACTTGCCCAGTTTGGCGGGTGATACTAGCCGCCCGTTGCCCAGCACCCACACCTTGATCCCGGCTAGCAGCCGGTACACGGAGCACACTGACAGCCAGGCCGCGGTCAGAGCGCCAAGCCAGAAGAGTGGCGTCTCCACGGCCCGAAGCACTACTTCTCCACCGGACGACATGGCCGCCACGTACAAAGTTTAGTTAGTGTATTCTGACAATGACACAACTTCTATATTAGAAACTGAACAAAGTACAGACACATGCGCCTGGATTTAGGCCGTCACTTCCGCGTTGATTGTCGTCACATTCCACAGAGCTTGGCTGTGATTGGCTCAATTTTCTTCTTCTGTCATTTTTTTTTAAACATTACAGGTTAGGTAATCTAAACATGACTGCCACCCAGTGTTCATGGTGGTCACTACATCCGATCAGTGTCGTGTTGCTGATGAGATGTTGTATTTCTAATTCATTGAAAATTTTGTTTATCATGTAATACGTTATGTTTATTACACACTAATCCCAGACATTATTTATCTCACGTTGGGGAAAGTCAAGTGAAAATACACTTTTTTTTCTTTTTTTATTTGCATAGTTTTACGTTCAAAATTTAGTAACTATTATTCATCATAATTATATTTTGGCCAAAATTATTAAATTATGACTACAAAGAAATGTAATTTCCCTTTAAATTCAAACCATTTTTAAATTGCTAAAAACCTGTAATTCTGCATTTTTTTTTCCCCCTGCATGATTTTAAAGTACTTTTGTTATAATAACTATTTAAAATTCTATGAGTTCCAAACGGAATTTTAAAGTTTAGTTTGGATTCAAATAATAAATATTCTGATCAATACTGGCAAATACTATAAATAATCATTTAAAAAATGCTTCTCACATGAAAGAACAAAATATAGCCATTTTGAAAAGTTAAAATAGCTGAAAACCTGTATTTCCTAATTTCATTTGATTTTTTAAGAACATATTTTATATTAATAATTATTTTTATTTATGTCAGCTACAAACTGAATTTTGAAGTTTAATTTGGATTCAAGTAATAAATATTCTGATCAATACTGGCAAATACTATTAATACAAACAATGTATTATGGTTATTTTTTTATATTCTCATACTGTTATATGTGGGCTCTGTACCGAGGATGTCGTTGTGGCTTGTGCAGCCCTTTGAGACACTTGTGATTTAGGGCTATATAAATAAACATTGATTGATTGATTAGTCCAAATGAGTACAATTGTATTGGTTATTCATCATAATTATATTCTGGCTAAAAGTAGTAAATTGTGATTACAAAGAAATGTAATCTCCCATAAAAGTCTAACCATTTTTAAAAGTTTAAATTGCTAAAAACCTGTAATTCTGCATTTTTTTCCCCCTGCATGATTTTAAAGTACTTTTGTTATAATAACTATTTGAAATTCTATGAGTTTCAAACGGAATTTTAAAGTTTAGTTTGGATTCAAATAATAAATATTCTGATCAGTACTGGCAAATACTATAAATAATCATTTAAAAAATGCTTCTCACATAAAAGAACAAAATATAACCATTTTGAAAAGTTAAAATAGCTGAAAACCTGTATTTCATAATTTCTTTGCATTTTTTAATAACATTTTTTATAATAATAATTATTTGAAATTATGTCAGCTACACATTGAATTTTGAAGTTTAATTTGGATTCAAGTAATAAATATTCTGATCAATGCTGGCAAATACTATTAATATAAACAATATATTATGGTGTGTTTTTTATATATTCTCATACTGTTATTAGTCCAAATGAGTACAATTTTATTGGTTATTCATCTTAATCATATTCTGGCTAAAACTAGTAAATTGTGATTACAAAGAAATGTAATCTCCCATAAAAGTCTAACCATTTTTAATAGTTTAAATTGCTAAAAACCTGTAATTCTGAATTTGTTTCCCCCTGCATGATTTTAAAGTACTTTTGTTATAATAACTATTTAAAATTCTATGAGTTCCAAACGGAATTTTAAAGTTTAGTTTGGATTCAAATAATAAATATTCTGATCAATACTGGCAAATACTATAAAGAATCATTTAAAAAATGCTTCTCACATAAAAGAACAAAATACAACCATTTTGAAAAGTTAAAATAGCTGAAAACCTGTATTTCATAATTTCTTTGCATTTTTTAATAACATATTTTATAATAATAATTATTTGAAATTATGTCAGCTACACATTGAATTTTGAAGTTTAATTTGGATTCAAGTAATAAATATTCTGATCATCCATCCATCCATCCATTTTCTACCGCTTTTTCCCTTTGGGGTCGCGGGGGGCGCTGGAGCCTATCTCAGCTACAATCAATGCTGGCAAATGCTATTAATATAAACAATGTATTATGTTTTTTTAAATATATTCTAATACTGTTATTAGTCCAAATGAGTACAATTTTATTGGTTATTCATCATAATTATATTCTGGCTAAAAGTAGCAAATTGTGATTACAAAGAAATGTAATCTCCCATAAAAGTCTAACCATTTTTAATAGTTTAAATTGGTAAAAACCTGTAATTCTGCATTTTTTTTCCCCTGCACGATTTTAAAGTACTTTTGTTATAGTAACTATTTCAAATTCTATGAGTTTCTAACGGAATTTTAAAGTTTAGTTTGGATTCAAATAATGAATATTCTTATTAATACTGGCGAATACTATAAAGAATCATTTAAAAAATGCTTCTCACATAAAAGAACAAACAATAACCATTTTGAAAAGTTAAAATAACTGAAAACCAGTATTTCATAATTTATTTGCATTTTTTAAGAAGATCTTTTGTAACAATAATCATTTCTAATTATTTCGGTTACAAACTGAATTTTGAAGTTTAATTTGGATTCAAGTAATAAATATTCTGATCAATACTGGCAAATACTATTAATATAAACAATGCATTATGTTTTTTTGTTTTATATTCTCATATTGTTATTAGTCCAAATGAGTACAATTGTATTGGTTATTCCTCATAATTATATTCTGGCTAAAAGTAGTAAATCGTGATTACAAAGTATCATTTAAAAAATGTTTTTCCTATAAAAGAACAAAGTCTAACCATTTTTTTAAATTAAAATAGCTGAAACCCTGTATTTCTGCATTTTTTATTTATTTTTTGCATGTTTTTAAAAATAACTTCTAATAGTAATTATTTTAAATCCTTTTTTGAAGTTCAATTTGGATCCAAATGATAAATATTCTTATCAATACTGGAAAATACTAGGAATGTAAGGAATGTTGTGTGTCTATTTCAAATGTTTGCATACTACAATTAGTCCAACTTAGTACAATCGTATTGTTTACTTTATGTATTCGAATACATTGGTCACTTTTGACACGATTCATATATTTACTGAAAAAAAATGCATCCATAAAAATCTGTTTTTTTACCTAATCATTTCATTCCTCACAATATATTTTGAATAAATATGATAACACAATTTCTTGTCGTCGTCCACCTGTGTTGCTTGAATTAGGAGGCTAGTGTTTATCTTAATGAAAGGGATTATTAATAAAGCCATGTCTTGCAGGCATGAGATTATTGTGTGGAAGAATAATTTGCAGTATTATCAGTTGTAGTGTGACCGACCCTCATATAACAGACAATGTATTCATTATGTCAATGAAATTAGCAGAAAATTATATGGGATGTGTAATACAATGCTTCAATAGATTATGTATTTTGATGAAACGTCACTAATATTGTTGTTGATGTATTATAACATGGTAATGTATTGCAGGTAAAAGCAGGTGTAATTTCAGAAATTCTGTTTTTTGGATTTGCGATAAATGCATGTGTGAAAAATAATACAAACACTGGGATTTCAAACAATTGTTTATTCGATGTATTGTTCTTTACGTGTGCTATTTTCTACTGACTGACTTTGATGGCTGCTAAAACGCGTGAAGTGTGAGTCCACGCAGACACACACAGCACACAATGCATGCCAAGTAGAGCAGACAGCAGTGGTCCATAATGTGAGTGCGAGCGTTATATAAGAGCACGGCTTCTAAAAATAGAAATGCAGCAATGGTAAACAAGAGTCTAAACTGTTTGCCTCTGAGCTTTCAAAGGAAACCTGAATGAAATTGAAATTCAAGTCTCGGCTGTAAACACAACAACTGCTGATTGTGAACACATAAGTTCCTTCAAGCATTTTTTTAACTATGAATTTCCATTTACATTGAGAGATTTGGCAAATTGTGTGTAAATTATGAAGTGTGGGCCGCTATAACATTTTTGAAAGTGCGTGCAAAATGTTTGTGTTTGGACACGTGATTTGAAAAAAGTTGCTTTATTCATTTAAAAATGTTTTAATAAAAGACAAATAAACACAGCAAACAATGTATGAGTAGTTCCTGTAATCATTTATTTGCATTAGGATTTTGATACAAGATTATTTTGCAGCTGCATAATGATGTAAACGTGATATGAGATGTCACAAAAAAAAAGTTGAGCTGAAATTACTTAATTGCGCTTGGATTTTTGATACATGATCATTTTACAGCTGCATATTGACGTAAAAAAGGGCTATAAGGTGTGTTTTGGGGGGGGGGGTTGTATCCATTAAAAAAATTTAAATAAAAGATAAATAAATGCGGCACACATTGTATGAATCGTTCCTGAAATCAAAGTGTAAATAACGCACAAATAAACACAGCAAACGATGTATGAATAGTTAATTCCTGTAATCATTTATGTGCATTTGGATTTTTGATACGTGATCATTTTACAGCTGCATTATGACGTAAAAAAGTGCCATAAGGTGTGTTTTGTACTAAAAATGTTGGTTTATTGATTAAAAAAAAGCGTAAATAAAAGATAAATCAACACAGCACACAATGTATGAGTAGTTCCTGTAATCATCTATTTGCATTTGGATTTTTGATACATGATCATTTTGCAGCTGCATAATGATGTAAACATGCTACGAGGTGTTTTTTGTAAATAAAAAAAAAAAAAAAGTTGTTTTATTCATTAAAAAGTGTAAATAAAAGACAAATGAACACAGCAAACAATGTAGGAATAATTCCTGTAATCATTTATTTGCATTAGGATTTTTTGTTACATGATCATTTTAAAGCTGCATAATGACGTAAAAAAAGTGCCACAATGTGTGTTTTGTTCTAAAAAAGTTGATGTTTTTGATGAAAAAAGTGTAAACAAATGAGACGAATAAACACAGCAAACAATGTATGAATAGTTCATGTAATAATTTATTTGCATTAGGATTTTTGATACATGATCATTTTACAGCTGCATAATGACGTACAAAAGTGCCATAAGGTGTGTTTTTTCCTAAAAAAAAAGTTGATTTATTGATGAATAAAGTGTAACTAAAAGACAAATAAACACAGCAAACAATGTTTGCATAGTCCTGAAATTATTTATTTGCATTAGGATTTTTGATACATGATCATTTTACAGCTGCATAATGATGTAAACGTGCTATGAAGTGGGATTTGTAAAAAAAAAAAAAAAAAAAAGTTGTTTTATTCATTAAAAAAAAAGTGTAAATAAAACACAAATAAACACAGCAAACAATGTACGAATAGTTCCTGTAATCATTTATTTGCACTAGGATTTTTTGATACATGATCATTTTGCAGCTGCATAATGACGTAAAAAAGTGCCACAATGTGTGTTTTGTCCTAAAAAAGTTGATGTTTTTGATGAAAAAATTGTAAACAAAAGAGACAAATAAACACAGCAAACAATGTATGAATTGTTCCTGTAATAATTTATTTGCATTAGGATTTTTATAATGATCATTTTACAGCTGCATAATGACGTTAAAAAGTGCCATAAGGTGTGTTTTTTCCTAAAAAAAAAAAGTTGTTTTATTGATGAAAAAAGTGTAACTAAAAGACAAATAAACACAGCAAACAATGTTTGCATAGTCCTGAAATTATTTATTTGCATTAGGATTTTCGATACATGATCATTTTACAGCTGCATAATGACGTAAAAAAGGGCTTTTAGGTGTGTTTTGTGGGGGGAAAAAGTTTTATTCATTAAAACAAATCAAATAAAAGATAAATAAACGCAGCACACATTGTATGAATCGTTCCTGAAATCAAAGTGTAAATAACACACAAATAATCACACCAAACAATGTATGAATAGTTCCTGTAATCATTTATTTGCATTAGGATTCTTGATACATGATCATTTTACAGCTGCATAATGATGTAAAAAAAAGTGCCATAAGGTGTGTTTTGTACTATAAAAAGTTGATTTATTGATTAAAAAGGTAATACATAAATAAACACAGCACACAATGTATGAATAGTTCCTGAAATTATTTGTTTGTATTACTGTAGGAACTTTGATACATGACCATTTTACGGTTACATAGTGACGTAAAAGTGCAAAAAGGTGTGTTTTGTCAAAATAAATTTGCTTTATTCTTTACAAAAAAATATTATAAATAAAAGATAAACAAACACAGCACACAATGTATGAATAGTTCCTAAAATAATTTATTTGCAATATGATGTTTTATACATAACCGTTTTGCAGATGCATAATGACGTAAAAGTGCTATAAGGTGTGCTTTGTCAAAAAAAAAGTTGCTTTATTCATAAACAAACTTGTAAATAAAAGACAGATAAACACAGCAAGCAGTGGATAGAGATAGTCCTGAAATTCATTGTTTGCATTAGGATTTTTAAACATGATCATTTTACAGCTGCACAATGACTTAAATAAATGCTATAACGTGTGTTTTGTCTTGAAAAAATGGTTTATTCATTAAAAAGTGTAAATAAAAGACAAATAAACACAGTAGGAATAGTCCTGAAATTATTTCTTTGCATTAGGACTTTTGATATGAGATTATATTACAGCTGCATAATGATGTGAAAAAAAGTTCTATGAGGTTTGTTTTGTAAAAAAAAAAAAAGTTGATGTATTAAAAAAAAATTTAAAGTGTAAATAAAAGTCAAATAAACACAGCACACAATGTATGAAGACTCATGAAATATTTTATTTGCATTACAATTTTTGATTTTTGATAATTTTACAGCTGCATGATGATGTAAAAGTGCTATTAGGTGTGTTTTGTCCACAAAAAAAAAAAATTGGATTTATTCATAAACAAACAAAACTTGTAAATAAAAGACAAATCAACACAGCACACAATGTATGAATAGTTCCTGAAATCGTTTATTTGCATTAGGATTTGTGATACATGACCATTTTACAGCTATATAATGATGTTAAAGTGCTATATGTATTTTGTCACACACACAAAAAAAGTTGATTTATTCATAAACAAACAAACTTGTAAATAAAATATAAATAAACACAGCACACAATATATGAATAGTTCCTGAAATTATTTATTTGTATTACTGTGGGAACTTTGATACATGATCATTTCACGGTTGCATAGTGACGTAAAAGTGCAAAAAGGTGTGTTTTTGTCGAAATAAATGGGCTTTATTCTTTAAAAAAAAAACATTATAAATAAAAGATAAACAAACACAGCACACAGTGTATGAATAGTTCCTGAAATCTTTGAAGGATTTTTGATGAATGATCAATGTACAGATTCATAATGACATTGTTTAATCAGTCCACAAAGTCCATAAATTCACCAAAATAAAGACATTTTCCACACAAAAGCAACATTTGAATACATCACAATCATACGTGTATAAGAATCTTAAGAAAAAAATATTTTTGAAATACACTCTTCATTTTCTTGGTATTTAAACAAAGCATCTTTGATCATACATCCTGTACATGTTTATGTTTTATTGAACATAAAACTCCTGTAATAATTCCTATTACTGACATGGCTACTAACAAAACTGTATTATTACACGTAGTAGTTCACTTTTATTTTGCAGCAATAAAGATACACTTCAATCTACGGAGTTATGGAAGTTATGGTGTTCATGAAACAAAACAATGTTAAAAAGAATGAACAATTAAAAAATCATGATGATGCACAGATGGGACTTTGAATAAGCTGATGTTTTTGTTTATGAAATACAAACCCCGTTTTGCAAATCATTGTATTCCGTTTATATTTACATCAAACACCATTTCCCAACTCATATGGAAACGGGGTTTGTAGAAATACGTCCTCTGAGTAATGTTAAGTGTTGAGTCTTCGACTTCTTTCTGCTCCTTTTCATTCAGGATTTCTTTATTTTGTCGTTCAGTTTGATTCGAGATTGGGTGAATGCGAGAAAAACAAAAAAGGAAATGTGCTAAAATCAGCGTATAGTCACGGGTCGGATTATTACAGTGAATAAGCTCGGCTTCTTTTGACTCTTTTTCGGGCATGCTGAAAATAAGCAGGCGTTTATTGCGATTACATCGCACATATTTATTTATCTACACCTGACGTCGCTCATAATGACATAAACTCAGCATGCGTGCATGTAAAATGATATAAAATACACACAAGTGACATTCCTGCCACTCATTAATGACAAAATATGTTGTGCTCTTATTCTTATAATCTATCAACAGGAAGAAGTGAAAGGTGCAAAGTTAAAAACTAATTAATCGCCACACTATATACGGCGTTAATTATTTTAAAAAAACGCAGATTAATCGTGCAATTTATTGACGAAAAATAATCAGCCCCATCAAATATTGTCAATAAGCTTGTTGTGATTATAATGTGTGTGCCAGACTGTTTTCATGACTATTATTAATGACAAGTTTAGTTTTTATTTGTACATTTTAGTGTTAACCATGAAATTAACAATAAAGGGATTGCATTGTCTTCTACTAAAATGGGTTAAAGAAGAGTAAATGCAGACACAAGTGCACACTGAGTTTTATTTATGGTGGATCGGCACCTTGTCGTTGTGGCTTGTGCAGCCCTTTGAGACACTTGTGATTAAGGGCTATATAAATAAACTTTGATTGATTGATTGATATTACGTGCACTTCATAATATAAATACTTTTAGTTGGACTTTATTGCAATGGTTCCGCAAAATTCTACAATAACTTGCCGCTTCCTTTTTTAATCAAAAATAAATAAATAATCAAACAATAATTGCAGTGAATGTCGTATAGTAAAAAAGAATAAGTGAAGAAGAAAAAAATAAATCATACCATTTTTTAAAACGGTATACTCTCTTACATGTATATACAGAAAGTCATTCTCATTATTTCATCATTTACATTTTTTTAAAACGTTTGTGTATGACATCCTGACAAAAATAATTTGGCATTTGTCAAAAAAGTGGGGCCTTTTTTTTAAAGCTGTTTTAATTTCAATGATCAAGCAACTAATTAACAGTGATTAATCACACTCATAATTTAATAGCAGTATGTGCCCTCCAGGACAAAACATGTCCTCAGCCATTATTTAACTATTTTTTATTTTTTTTCTACATTTTTAGCCCAACCCTCTAAATAAAAATAGCAAACATGTCATGTGTTTTAAAATTATTATTATTTTGAACCTTTGAATGCCCATTTGAACTATTTAAAAATCATTTAAATTAATTTAATTTCTGCATAAAATTAGTTATCGTCCATATAATACACGTTAAAGGGGTTAAAGTTGAGGCCTGGATATACACTAAATTAGAAAGTGCATGATTATAATAATGATTGTTAAAAAAATGTAATTAAAAAGGTAGTCAACGAGGACTTTTTTGTCCCGTGATACTAAACTGCTGTTAGCTTTGGAATGAAAAACATGAGAATGCATCAATATTTGTTGTATTACTCATCCGTAAGTGCAGGCATTTTATTTTTCAAAATAAATATAAAATAGAATAAATACAAATAAAAAACTGCAATTAATGGATGCAATTAAAGGGTAAACATTAAACAATAAAATAAAAATAAATGAAATACAAAAATGGCATATTTGCTATTATAATTAAGAAAGAAGTGGAAATATGAATAAAAAAAAAAAATGTTTTTAGTCCTGGCAGGGCTTAAATTATTTACCTTTTGTATCATTGATGTATTAAATATTAGAATGGAACATGAAAAATAGGACAAAAACATCCTATTTGAGAATGCATTAATATTTGTTGTATTACTCATCCGTAAGTGCAGGCATTTTATTTTTCAAAATATATATAGAATAGAATAAATACAAATAAAAAAACTGCAATTAATGGATGCAATTAAAGGGTAAACATTAAAAAATAAAATTAAAAAAATGAAATACAAAAATGGCATATTTTCTATTATAATTAAGAAAGAAGTGGAAATATGAATTTAAAAAAAAAATGTTTTTAGTCGTGGCACGGCTTCAATTATTTCCCTTTTGTATCATTGATGTATTAAATATTAGAATGGAACATGAAAAATAGGACAAAAACATCCTATTTGAGAATGCATTAATATTTGTTGTATTACTCATCCGTAAGTGCAGGCATTTTATTTTTCAAAATAAATATAAAATAGAATCAATATAAATAAAAAACTGCAATTAATGGATGCAATTAAAGGGTAAACATAAAAAAAAAATTTTTTTAAAAGGCATATTTGCTATTATAATTAAGAAAGAAGTGGAAATATGAATTTAAAAAAATAAATGTTTTTAGTCCTGGCAGGGCTTAACTTATTTCCCTTGTGTATCATTGATGTATTAAATATTAGAATGGAACATGAAAAATAGGACAAAAACATCCTATTTGAGAATGCATTAATATTTGTTGTATTACTCATCCGTAAGTGCAGGCATTTTATTTTTCAAAATAAATATAAAATAGAATTAATACAAATAAAAAAAAACTGCAATTAATGGATGCAATTAAAGGGTAAACATTAAAAAATAAAATTAAAAAAATTAAATACAAAAATGGCATATTTGCTATTATAATTAAGAAAGAAGTGGAAATATGAATTTAAAAAAAAATGTTTTTAGTCCTGGCAGGGCTTAACTTATTCCCCTTGTGTATCATTGATGTATCAAATATTAGAATGGAACATGAAAAATAGGACAAAAACATCCTATTTGAGAATGCATTAATATTTGTTGTGTTACTCATCCGTAAGTGCAGGCATTTTATTTTTCAAAATAAATATAAAATAGAATACATACAAATAAAAAACTGCTATTAATGGATGCAATTAAAGGGTAAACATTACCCAAAAAAAAGTTTTTGAATAAAATTAAAAAATGGTATATTTGCTATTATAATTAAGAAAGAAGTGGAAATATGAATTTAAAAAAAAATGTTTTTAGTCCTGGCAGGGCTTAACTTATTTCCCTTGTGTATCATTGATGTATTAAATATTAGAATGGAACATGAAAAATAGGAGAAAAACATCCTACTTGGAGTAACATAACCAAAGTGATGGCCATAAATAGAGCAAAAATGTAACTGAAATGACATCAAAGTCCTCATTACACTTTGAGGGTTAAATCAAAAATATCAAAGTGTGAGGAATTTGATTTAAAGAATCAATCGTTTGACAAAGAAAATGCTTAAAAAATGTTTTAAAAATGTTTCTTCTCCTTTGATACAAAAATAAACAAAAAAGTACGCTTTAACAAAATGCACATTTAAAATGTGTGGAATTAGGCTATATTTCGAATAAATATGAATGTAAATTGTTGAGTTACCCAAAAGTAGTAAAACTAGGAGTAAAATAGTAAAACTCAGCTTTGCATTATTGATAATAATAATAATAATAATAATAATAAAAATAAAAATAATAACAACAATAATAAAAAAATAAAAAAATAAAAAAATAAATTATAATTATAATAATAATAATAATAATAAAGAATGAAATGTTGTAATGTATGCTTTGTCTGATTGGCTGTGTTGTTTCATATTCAGATTTGATATTTAAGAAATCCAAAAATGTAGGACACATTTGTTTTGGAAAAAAAAACTAAACAAAAAAATCTGTTCGACCCACTCAAAAGTTTCCCTTACGTTCCTTTTTGCTGCACCTCCCGCTCATTCTGGGCTCCTTCCTGTGCCGCCGTCTGCTCCCAAAGTGTGTGTGATGGCCTGTTTTTGACAGAAAATTGGAAAAAAATTACACACACAAAAACATCTTACACACCAAATTGTTGTACCTTTTCAAGACATACAAGTGTGTGTGTGTGTGTGTGTGTGTGTGTGTGTGTGTGTGTGTGTGTGTGCGTGTGTGTGTGTGTGTGTTCTTGTATTTGTACCCTTCTTGAGACATCAACAAGGAAAAGTACCGTCCATATGAGGACTGGTGAACAAGTTAGGACACAAATCATGGTCCCAATACGGAAAACCATTGCTTCTAATAGAGAATGTCTCATTTGCACCCCTGGTGGTGAAATCTATCAAAATTAGGGTGGTCCCAAAAAGGAGGGATTTTGTCAAATTGACAACGTGTCGGTTTTAAAAGTGGTTTCCCCTCTGGTCAACATATGAAATAACAAGTGTGTGTAAGAAATTTGAAGTGCTCCCCCCTCTGGTCAACATATGTAATAACAAGTGTGTGTAAGAAGATGAAATGCGACCCCTTTGGCCAAAATTTAAAATTTAAAAAATAAAATATGTACATTGAGACATACTGTATTAACTTGAAGTGAATAATGAAGATTAAAAACCAATTACAAACATTTTTTTTTAAATAAATAAAAGCTTACTTTTTTTTATATTTGCATAGTATGTATATATTATGAATGTTGTAAATACAAATCTTTATATATTTTGAAAGGGTGGTTCTAAAGAGGCAGGCATTTTTTGTAGGTCTCAAGAAGGTAACAAATACAAGAATGTGTGTGTGTGTGTTCTTGTATTTCTACCTTTCTTGAGACATCAGCATTGGAAAAGTGCCTTCCATATGAGGACCGGTGAACAAATTGGGACCGAAATCATGGTCTCAAGAAGGTAAGAAATACAAGAACGTGTGTGTGTGTGTAAACTATGAACAAAAACTACTTTAAAAGCTTGTGTTAAAAGATGTGTGTATCCAAATGTAGATATTAGACATCTTTTTATTCTTATTTAAATGTTTTTCTTACATTTGAGCGAGCCAATAGTCCTCACTTTTCATACTTAGTCAAAGTGTGTGGTGTGAAATTGATGCCGATATGGAAAAAGAAATTTAAAAAAATAAATCATGTTTTGTTGTTCTTCCTGTTGTGTCACAACGCGTGCGTTACACAAATTAAGAGCGCAACAAAAAATAGTGTGCTTGATTCGGTACGTCGTGGGCATGTCACACACACACACACACACACACACACACACACACACACACACACACACACACACACACACACACACACACACATAATCAACATTCAAAGCAAAGTCAATACAATCCCATGTTTTGTTCAAAAAGAAGAAAAAGGCTCATGTAAACTTACAGCATTGCATTGTGACACCAATAATTACTGTAGAATAGTGTAAATAGCTTAGATTATTATCATATGGTATAATATTGTTATTCAAGTTTTTATTTTAGGTGTGTGTGTATCTTTAAGTAGATGTACAGGACATGTATTATGTATACTGTATTTATTTACACTATTTTGTATTTATTTATCATGTTTTTTTAATGTTTGGTCTGTCTTAAAATATTTAAAAAATAAACAGAGTGCAAATAGATTATCATATTACATCATATTTACTGTTATAAACAACCTTTATTTTGGGTGTATGTGTATGTGTAGATGTACAGGTGCACATTTGTGCTTGTGTAATATGTATATTTATTCATCTGTAGATTTTTTATTTATATGTACATTTTTTATTTATATGTAAATTGTTTTATATGTACATTCAAATATAGATTGTCTTTTTTTTTTTTTTATTGCTTCAAGAATTTAAGGTTCCAGTAGCAGCAACACCATATACAGCGCACAAGACAACATCACAGAGTAAACAAGCACAAATAAAATGAACAATAAAGAAGCTTAACTTCTTTATCACAACTGGTTGAATACAACTGAAGAACAATCAGAAATCCAAATAGACGAAGTAGACATAGAAAGGGTAAAAGAAACTAGATTTTTGGGAGTATTAATAGATGATCAAATGAACTGGAAATCTCATATACAAAACATACAACATAAGGTGGCAAAAAAAACATTTCAATAATGAATAAAGCAAAATATGTCCTGGGCCAAAAATCACTACATATTCTCTACTGCTCGCTAGTGTTACCATATCTGAGTTATTGTGCAGAAATATGGGGAAATAACTACAAATGTGCGCTACATTCGCTAACCGTGTTAACAAAAAAGATCAGTTAGAATAATACATAATGTTGGATATAGAGAACACACAAACCCTTTATTTATTAAGTCAGAAATATTAAAGTTTGGTGATTTGGTAAAATTGCAAACAGCTAAAATGATGTACAAAGCAAACTATAACCTGCTACCAAAGAATGTACAACAATTCTTCTCAACTAAAGAGGAGAAATATAACCTTAGAGGAAAAAATAATTTAAAACATTTATATGCACGTACAACACTTAGAACTTTTAGCATATCAGTATGTGGAATTAAATTATGGAATGGATTAAGTAAAGAAGTTAAAAATTGTACTGATATGATCCAGTTTAAGAGGTTGTTCAAAATAATAGTGCTTACAGAGTACAAAAAAGAAGAATTATGAGAAATACTTTCAACCTTATTGAAAATAAGATATTCTTCATCTCAGTATGTTAATAATGACTGAATTAATTAATTAATTACACATTACAAAACTGTTGTATACTAATTCATAGATGTTATTTTATTATATAAAAAGGTCAGTAAATGATTCTATATATTTGTAAACGCTTGAAGTGGGAAAGGGGTAGGATTAAATAAGCTTTGCTTCTTCCTACTCCTTTTCGGGCATGATGTAAAATGAAATGATATGAAATTGTGTGATGTATTATGATGTAAGTGTGCTCATGTTCGAAATAAACTAAAGAAAGAAAAAGAAAGAAATCTGTATGTATTTAAATACTCTATGCACGCCACTTGTGTGTTAAGCGTGAGATAGATGTGTGTGTGTTTACACTATGATGCACTAGAAGTGTCCAAAAGGGGGGCCTAGGGGCCAATTAGTGGCCCTCGGCACGTTCTAAAAATACTATTTTGAAAAAAATGAAGTGGAAAAAGGAGCAAACATGTATAATGTAAAGAAACATCAACACGTGTAAGATAGATGTGTGTGTGTTTACACTATGATGCACTAAAAGTGTCCCAATAGGGGCCATTTTGTGGCCCTCAGTACATTGTAAAAATACAATAAAGAAAATCCCACACCAAAAGGTGGAAAACGGAGCAAATATGTATAATGTAAGGAGAACAGTAACAAGTGTCGGATTTGTAGATGTGTGTGTTTACGCAATGATGAACTAGAAGTGTCCAAAGGGGGCCCTCGGCACATTCTAAAAATACAATAAAAAATAAAAATGAAGTGGAAAAAGGAGCAAACATGTATAATGTAAAGAAACATCAACACGTGTAAGATAGATGTGTGTGTTAACACTATGATGCACTAGAAGTGTCCAAAGGGGGGCAAAGGGGCCAATTAGTGGCCCTCGGCACATTCTAAAAATACTGTTTTGAAAAAAAAATGACGTGGAAAAAGGAGCAAAAATGTATAATGTAAAGAAACATCAACACATCTAAGATAGATGTGTATGTGTTTACACTATGATGCACTAAAAGTGTCCCAATAGGGGCCATGTTGTGGCCCTCAGCACATTCTAAAAATACAATAAAGAAAAACCCACACCAAAAGGTGGAAAACGGAGCAAAAATGTATAATGTAAGGAGGACAGTAACAAGTGTCGGGTTTGTAGATGTGTGTGTTTATGCAATGATGAACTAGAAGTGTCCAAAGGGGGGCCAAGGGGTCATTTTGTGGCCCTCGGCACATTCTAAATATACAATAAAAAATAAAAATGAAGTGGAAAAAGGAGCAAACATGTATAATGTAAAGAAACATCAACACGTGTAAGATAGATGTGTGTGTTAACACTATGATGCACGAGGAGTCTCCAAAGGGCGGCCAAGGGGCCAATTAGTGGCCCTCGGCACGTTCTAAAAATACTATTTTGAAAAAAATGAAGTGGAAAAAGGAGCAAAAATGTATAATGTAAAAAAACATCAACACGTGTAAGATAGATGTGTGTGTGTTTACACTATGATGCACTAAAAGTGTCCCAATAGGGGCCATGTTGTGGCCCTCAGCACATTCTAAAAATACAATAAAGAAAAACCCACACCAAAAGGTGGAAAACGGAGCAAAAATGTATAATGTAAGGAGGACAGTAACAAGTGTCGGGTTTGTAGATGTGTGTGTTTATGCAATGATGAACTAGAAGTGTCCAAAGAGGGACCATTTTGTGGCCCCTCTGCACATTCTAAAAATACAATAAAAAAATGAAGTGGAAAAAGGAGCAAACATGTATAATGTAAAGAAACATCAACACGCGTAAGATAGATGTGTGTGTTAACACTATGATGCACTAGAAGTGTCCAAAGGGGGGCAAAGGGGCCAATTAGTGGCCCTCGGCACATTCTAAAAATACTGTTTTGAAAAAAAAATGAAGTGGAAAAAGGAGCAAAAATGTATAATGTAAAGAAACATCAACACATCTAAGATAGATGTGTATGTGTTTACACTATGATGCACTAAAAGTGTCCCAATAGGGGCCATGTTGTGGCCCTCAGCACATTCTAAAAATACAATAAAGAAAAACCCACACCAAAAGGTGGAAAACGGAGCAAAAATGTATAATGTAAGGAGGACAGTAACAAGTGTCGGGTTTGTAGATGTGTGTGTTTATGCAATGATGAACTAGAAGTGTCCAAAGGGGGGCCAAGGGGTCATTTTGTGGCCCTCGGCACATTCTAAATATACAATAAAAAATAAAAATGAAGTGGAAAAAGGAGCAAACATGTATAATGTAAAGAAACATCAACACGTGTAAGATAGATGTGTGTGTTAACACTATGATGCACGAGGAGTCTCCAAAGGGCGGCCAAGGGGCCAATTAGTGGCCCTCGGCACGTTCTAAAAATACTATTTTGAAAAAAATGAAGTGGAAAAAGGAGCAAAAATGTATAATGTAAAAAAACATCAACACGTGTAAGATAGATGTGTGTGTGTTTACACTATGATGCACTAAAAGTGTCCCAATAGGGGCCATGTTGTGGCCCTCAGCACATTCTAAAAATACAATAAAGAAAAACCCACACCAAAAGGTGGAAAACGGAGCAAAAATGTATAATGTAAGGAGGACAGTAACAAGTGTCGGGTTTGTAGATGTGTGTGTTTATGCAATGATGAACTAGAAGTGTCCAAAGAGGGACCATTTTGTGGCCCCTCTGCACATTCTAAAAATACAATAAAAAAATGAAGTGGAAAAAGGAGCAAACATGTATAATGTAAAGAAACATCAACACGCGTAAGATAGATGTGTGTCTTAACACTTTGATGCACTAGAAGTGTCCAAAGAGGGGCCAAGGGGCCAATTAGTGGCCCTCGGCACATTCTAAAAATACTATTTTGAAAAAAATGAAGTGGAAAAAGGAGCAAAACATTTTTATATTGTAAAGAAACATCAACACGTGTAAGATATATGTGTGTGTGTGTGTGTGTGTGTGTGTGTGTGTGTGTTTACACTATGATGCACTAAAAGTGTCCCAATAGGGGCCATTTTGTGGCCCTCAGTACATTCTAAAAATACAATAAAGAAAAACCCACACCAAAAGGTGGAAAACGGAGCAAAAATGTATAATGTAAGGAGAACAGTAACAAGTGTCAGATTTGTAGATGTGTGTGTTTTTGCAATGATGAACTAGAAGTGTCCAAGGGGGGTCCAAGGGGTCATTTTGTGGCCCTCGGCACATTCTAAAAATACTGTTTTGAAAAAAATGAAGTGGAAAAAGGAGCAAACATGTATAATGTAAAGAAACATCAACATGTGTAAGATAGATGTGTGTGTTAACACTATGATGCACTAGAAGTGTCCAAAGGGGGGCCAAGGGGGCATTTTGTGGCCCTTGGCACATTCAAGAAATACAATTTTTTTTAAATGAAGTGGAAAAAGGAGCAAAAATGTATAATGTAAAGAAACATCAACACATATAAGATAGATGTGTGTGTTTACACTATGATGCACCAGAGGTGTACAAAGGGGGGGGGGGGGGGGGGGGGGGGGGGGCAAGGGTTCATTTTGTGGCCCTGGACACATTTCAAAATGCAAAAAAAGAAAACATATTTAAGTGGGAAAAAAGAAAAGAAAAGAAAACATACCAAAATGGGAAAAAAACGGGAGAAAAAGTTATGATGTAAGAAGAACATTAACAAGTGTAAGATTCATAAATGTGTGTGTTTACAACATGATGTACTAGACGTGCCCAAAGGGGGGCCAAGGGGACATTTTTTGGCCCTCAGCACATTCTAAAAATACAATAAGGAAAAACCCACACCAACAGGTGGAAAACGGAAAGAAAATGTATAATGTAAGGAGAACATGAACACGTGTTTATGCCATGATGCACTAGAAGTGTCGGAATGGGGGCCAAGGGACCATTTTGTGGCCCTCGGCACATTCTAAAAATATAATAAATTTTAAAAAGTGGAAAACGGAGCAAACATGTACAAGGTAAGGAGAACATGAACACGTTTAAGGTTGATGTGTGTGTTTACGCTATAATGCAATAGAGGTGTTCAAAAACGGGTCAAAGGGCCATTATGTGGCCCTCAGCACATTCTAAAATGCAAAAATGAAAAAAAATAAAAAAGAAGAAAACACACCAAAATGGGGAAAACGGGGCAGAAGGGTATAAAGCAAGAAGAACAATAGCAAGTGTAAGATTCTTAAATGTGTGTGTGTGTGTGTGTGTGTGTGTGTGTGTGTGTGTGTGTGTGTGTGTGTGTGTGTGTGTGTGTGCACTATGACACACTATAAGTGTCAGAATGGGGGCCAAAGGGCCATTTTGTGGCCCTCGGTACGTTGAAAAAAAAAAAAAGAAGAAGAAGAAGAAAACACAATAATGTGGGGGAAAACGGGGAAAAAGGTATTGTGCACGAAGTACATTGACAATCCTTAAATTTGTGTGTGTGCGTGTGTGTGCACGATGGTGCACTATAAGTGTCTGAATGGGGGCCAAAGGGCCATTTTGTGGCCCTCGGTACATTCTAAAATGCCAAAAAAAAAAAAAAAAAAAGGAAAAAACACACTAAAATGGGGGAAAACGGGACAAAGAGTATTAGTCAAGAAGAACATTAAAACTTGTAAGATTCTTAAATGTGTGTGTGTGCACTATAAGTGTCCGAAATGGGGCCATTTTGTGGCCCTCGGCACATTCTAAAAATACAACGCAGGAAAAACCCACACCAAATCGAGTAAAACGGTGCAAAAAAAGTATCAAGTTTGAAGGAAACAAGAACAAGCGTAAGATAGATCTGTGTTTACGCTATGATGCACGAGGTGTCCAAAGGGGGGGGCCATTTTGTGGCCCTCAACACATTTTAAAATGCAAAAAAAGAAAAAGAAAAAGAAGAAAATACACCAAAATGGGGAAAACAGGGCAAAAAGGTATAAAGTAAGACAGACATTAACAAGTGTAAGATTCTTAAATGTGTGTGTTTACACTATGATGTATATATGAAGTTCTGAATGGGGGCCAAAAGGGCCATTTTGTGGCCCTCGGTACGTTGTAAAAAAAAAAAAGAAGAAGAAGAAAACACACTAATGTGGGGGAAAACGAGGCTAAAGGTATTACGCAAGTAGAACATTAACAATTCTTAAATGTGTGTGTGTGTGTGCACTATAATGCACCATAAGTGCCCGAATGGGGGCCAAAGGGCCATTTTGTGGCCCTCATTACATTCTAAAAATACAACAAAGAAAAACCCACACCAAATCGAGTAAAATGGTGCAAAAAAAGTATCAAGTTTGAAGGAAACATGAACAAGCGTAAGATAGATCTGCGTTTACGCTATAATACACAAGGTGTCCAAAGGGGGGGCCATTTTGTGGCCCTCGACACATTTTAAAATGCAAAAAAAGAAAAAGAAGACATTACACCAAAATGGGGAAAATGGGGCAAAAAGGTATAAAGTAAGAAAAACATTAACAAGTGTAAGATTCTTAAATGTGCGTGTTTACACTATTATGCACTAGAAGTTCTGAATGGGGGCCAAAGGGCCATTTTGTGGCCCTCGGTGCATTGTAAAAAAAAGAAGAAAAAAAAAGAAAAGAAAACACAATAATGAGGGGGAAAACGAGGCAAAAGGTATTATGCAAGAAGAACATTAACAATTCTTAAATGTGTGTGTGTGTGTGTGCACTATAATGCACCATAAGTGCCCGAATGGGGGCCAAAGGGCCATTTTGTGGCCCTTATTACATTCTAAAAATACAACAAAGAAAAACCCACACCAAATCGAGTAAACGGTGCAAAAAAAAAGTATCAAGTTTTAAGGAGAACATGAACAAGAGTAGGATAGACGTGTGTGTTTACGAGGGGTCTAAATGGGGGCCATTTTGTGGCCCTCGGCACGTTCTAAAAATAAAACAAAAAAACCCCCACATCAAATCGAGTAAATCGGTGCAAAAAAAGTATGAAGTTTGAAGGAGAACATGAACAAGAATATGTGTGTTTACGCTATGATGCACGGGGTGTCCAAAGTGGGGCCATTTTGTGGCCCTCAGCACGTTCTAAAAATAAAACAAAGAAAACCCCACATCAAATCGAGTAAATCGGTGCAAAAAAAAAGTATCAAGTTTGAAGGAGAACATGAACAAGCGTAGGATAGACGTGTGTGTTTACGAGGGGTCTAAATGGGGGCCATTTTGTGGCCCTAGGCACGTTCTAAAAATAAAACAAAGAAAACCCCACATCAAATCGAGTAAAACGGTGCAAAAAAAGTATCAAGTTTGAAAGAGAACATGAACAAGCGTAGGATAGATTTGTGTGTTTACGAGGGGTCTAAATGGGGGCCATTTTGTGGCCCTCGGCACGTTCTAAAAATAAAACAAAGAAAAACCCACACGAAATCGAGTAAAACGGCGCAAAAAAAGTATCAAGTTTGAAAGAGAACATGAACAAGCGTAGGATAGATTTGTGTGTTTACGAGGGGTCTAAATGGGGGCCATTTTGTGGCCCTCGGCACATTCTAAAAATAAAACAAAGAAAAACCCACACGAAATCGAGTAAAACGGCGCAAAAAAAAAAGTATCAAGTTTGAAGGAGAACATAAACAAGCGTAGGATAGACGTGTGTGTTTACGAGGGGTCTAAATGGGGGCCATTTTGTGGCCCTAGGCACGTTCTAAAAATAAAACAAAGAAAACCCCACATCAAATCGAGTAAAACGGTGCAAAAAAAGTATCAAGTTTGAAAGAGAACATGAACAAGCGTAGGATAGATAGACGTATGTGTTTACGAGGGGTCTAAATGGGGGCCATTTTGTGGCCCTAGGCACGTTCTAAAAATAAAACAAAGAAAACCCCACATCAAATCGAGTAAAACGGTGCAAAAAAAGTATCAAGTTTGAAAGAGAACATGAACAAGCGTAGGATAGATTTGTGTGTTTACGAGGGGTCTAAATGGGGGCCATTTTGTGGCCCTCGGCACGTTCTAAAAATAAAACAAAGAAAAACCCACACGAAATCGAGTAAAACGGCGCAAAAAAAGTATCAAGTTTGAAAGAGAACATGAACAAGCGTAGGATAGATTTGTGTGTTTACGAGGGGTCTAAATGGGGGCCATTTTGTGGCCCTCGGCACATTCTAAAAATAAAACAAAGAAAAACCCACACGAAATCGAGTAAAACGGCGCAAAAAAAAAGTATCAAGTTTGAAGGAGAACATAAACAAGCGTAGGATAGACGTGTGTGTTTACGAGGGGTCTAAATGGGGGCCATTTTGTGGCCCTAGGCACGTTCTAAAAATAAAACAAAGAAAACCCCACATCAAATCGAGTAAAACGGTGCAAAAAAAGTATCAAGTTTGAAAGAGAACATGAACAAGCGTAGGATAGATAGACGTATGTGTTTACGAGGGGTCTAAATGGGGGCCATTTTGTGGCCCTAGGCACGTTCTAAAAATAAAACAAAGAAAACCCCACATCAAATCGAGTAAAACGGTGCAAAAAAAGTATCAAGTTTGAAAGAGAACATGAACAAGCGTAGGATAGATTTGTGTGTTTACGAGGGGTCTAAATGGGGGCCATTTTGTGGCCCTCGGCACGTTCTAAAAATAAAACAAAGAAAAACCCACACGAAATCGAGTAAAACGGCGCAAAAAAAAAGTATCAAGTTTGAAGGAGAACATAAACAAGCGTAGGATAGACGTGTGTGTTTACGAGGGGTCTAAATGGGGGCCATTTTGTCGCCCTAGGCACGTTCTAAAAATAAAACAAAGAAAACCCCACATCAAATCGAGTAAAACGGTGCAAAAAAAGTATCAAGTTTGAAAGAGAACATGAACAAGCGTAGGATAGATTTGTGTGTTTACGAGGGGTCTAAATGGGGGCCATTTTGTGGCCCTCGGCACGTTCTAAAAATAAAACAAAGAAAAACCCACACGAAATCGAGTAAAACGGCGCAAAAAAAAGTATCAAGTTTGAAGGAGAACATAAACAAGCGTAGGATAGACGTGTGTGTTTACGAGGGGTCTAAATGGGGGCCATTTTGTGGCCCTCGGCACGTTCTAAAAATAAAACAAAGAAAAAACCACATCAAATCGAGTAAAATGGTGCAAAAAAAGTATTAAGTTTGAAGGAGAACATGAACAAGAATATGTGTGTTTATGTTATGATGCACGGGGTGTCCAAAGTGGGGCCATTTTGTGGCCCTCGGCACGTTCTAAAAATAAAACAAAGAAAAACCCACATCAAATCGAGTAAAACGGTGCAAAAAAAGTATCAAGTTTGAAGGAGAACATGAACAAGCGTAGGATAGATAGACGTGTGTGTTTACGAGGGGTCTAAATGGGGGCCATTTTGTGGCCCTCGACACGTTCTAAAAATAAAACAAAGAAAAACCCACATCAAATCGAGTAAAACGGTGCAAAAAAAAAAGTATCAAGTTTGAAGGAGAACATGAACAAGCGTAGGATAGATAGACGTGTGTGTTTACGAGGGGTCTAAATGGGGGCCATTTTGTGGCCCTCGGCACGTTCTAAAAATAAAACAAAGAAAAAACCACATCAAATCGAGTAAAATGGTGCAAAAAAAGTATTAAGTTTGAAGGAGAACATGAACAAGAATATGTGTGTTTATGTTATGATGCACGGGGTGTCCAAAGTGGGGCCATTTTGTGGCCCTCGGCACGTTCTAAAAATAAAACAAAGAAAAACCCACATCAAATCGAGTAAAACGGTGCAAAAAAAGTATCAAGTTTGAAGGAGAACATGAACAAGCGTAGGATAGACGTGTGTGTTTACGAGGGGTCTAAATGGGGGCCATTTTGTGGCCCTCGACACGTTCTAAAAATAAAACAAAGAAAAACCCACATCAAATCGAGTAAAACGGTGCAAAAAAAAAAGTATCAAGTTTGAAGGAGAACATGAACAAGCGTAGGATAGATAGACGTGTGTGTTTACGAGGGGTCTAAATGGGGGCCATTTTGTGGCCCTCGGCACGTTCTAAAAATAAAACAAAGAAAAAACCACATCAAATCGAGTAAAATGGTGCAAAAAAAGTATTAAGTTTGAAGGAGAACATGAACAAGAATATGTGTGTTTATGTTATGATGCACGGGGTGTCCAAAGTGGGGCCATTTTGTGGCCCTCGGCACGTTCTAAAAATAAAACAAAGAAAAACCCACATCAAATCGAGTAAAACGGTGCAAAAAAAGTATCAAGTTTGAAGGAGAACATGAACAAGCGTAGGATAGACGTGTGTGTTTACGAGGGGTCTAAATGGGGGCCATTTTGTGGCCCTCGACACGTTCTAAAAATAAAACAAAGAAAAACCCACATCAAATCGAGTAAAACGGTGCAAAAAAAAAAGTATCAAGTTTGAAGGAGAACATGAACAAGCGTAGGATAGACGTGTGTGTTTACGAGGGGTCTAAATGGGGGCCATTTTGTGGCCCTCGGCACATTCTAAAAATAAAACTAAGAAAATCCCACATCAAATCGAGTAAAACGGTGCAAAAAAAAGTATCAAGTTTGAAGGAGAACATGAACAAGCGTAGGATAGACGTGTGTGTTTACGAGGGGTCTAAATGGGGGCCATTTTGTGGCCCTCAGCACGTTCTAAAAATAAAACAAAGAAAAACCCACATCAAATCGAGTAAAACGGTGCAAAAAAAGTATGAAGTTTGAAGGAGAACATGAACAAGAATATGTGTGTTTACGCTACGATGCACGGGGTGTCCAAAGTGGGGCCATTTTGTGGCCCTCGGCACATTTCTAAAGATACAACAAAGAAAAACCCGCACCGACACGGAGCAAAAAGGTATAATGCCAGGAGAACATGAGAGTATATTGAATTAGTGTGTGTGTGTGTGTGTGTGTGTGTGTGTGTGTGTGTGTGTGTGTGTGTGTGTGTGTGTGTGTGTGTGTGTGTGTGTGTGTGTGTGTGTGTGTGTGTGTGTCTGTGTGTGTGTTACTCCTCAAGCCGCAGCAGCATTCAGTGAAAGAAAACGAGGCTCACATCCTCCACAAATGCTTTTTGGGGTAAGGGCTTCCCGTCTTCATGTATGCACAGCAAGCCCAGACCGCAAAAAGATTTGTGACGGACAACATGCTTGCTGCTCTCTTCCTTCCGCTCGCCGACTCCTCGGGGTCTTCATGGAGGCGATTGTTGTGCTTTTTTGGAAGGTGAGTGTGTATGTGTGTGTGTGTGTGTGTGTGTGTGTGTGTGTGTGTGTGTGTGTGTGTGTGTGTGTGTGTGTGTGTGTGTGTGGAGCGGCACACTGCCTTTGCAGCCAGTGTTGTCATTAAAAAAAATAAAATAAAAAAAAAAAAAAAAAAGAGGCGTCGTCGTGGACGTTCACGCACAGCTGAGGCTTTCCTGTCGTTTCATTGGCCGCGTCCAATTGTCGCTGACCAATAGGAAGGCGGCGGAGAAGAGCACCTCCGTCCTAAGTCGGTCTGTACATCGGGACTTTATATAGCGACCCCACAGCACTCGTGGAAATACGTGGCTGCGGTTTCAGACAAACTGGGGACCTTCACACACCTTTGTGTTTTTCGAACAAAACCAAGGACCGCACCCTTTCTCGTTCAAGCCTTTTTTTTTTTTTTTTTTTTTCCCGTGCATGTTCGCATCTCCCAGCCGGTCACGATCCACCCCCCCCTCCCCTCCACTCTTCACCCCCCCTCCCCATCTGTCTCAAGCTCATCGGAGCCAGACGCCACTGACGCAGCACGCGGCGTGCTCGCTCTCAGCAGTCACGACTCAGGTCTCACCGCGCACCGGCGGACAAACCCCCCCTTCCCCACTTACCCCCCCCCCCCCCGCGTGATCCCCCGAAAAGGACTCAAATGTCACCGTCGAGCTCTAATTGAGGCGGTGAGCTGCTTTTTTTTGTTTGACTCTCTCGTTTTGCGTACGCACCTAAAAATACCAACAAAAAAAACCAAAAAAAACACAAAGGGAGGAGTGCTAACTAGGGGTCTTTTTTTTGGGGGGGGGGGGATTGGTAAAAAAAAGAATAGAATAGGACGCGAGACAAAAGGAAGTGTGAGCAGTGTGTTGTAGACTGAGGCACTTTCAGCACCACCGGGAGAGGACAGCTCTCCACTGGCAACAAAGCAGCAATAATTATATAATAATAATAATAATAATACCAATTATATAATAATAATAATAATATTAGTAATAATAATACCAAGAATTGGTAAAAAAAAAAAAAAAGAATAGAATAGGACGCGAGACAAAAGGAAGTGTGAGCAGTGTGTTGTAGACTGAGGCACTTTCAGCACCACCGGGAGAGGACAGCTCCCCACTGGCAACAAAGCAGCAATAATCCACCAAAACAGGCACATTTCTTTTCTTTCTTTTTTAAAGCATGCAACTCTTCCTTTTTTTTAGGGGTGATTCCCTTCACACACACACACACACACACACACTAGCCCATTTCTGACTCCCCCAAATTTGCAGAAACGAAGCGGCCAAAAAAACCCAACCTGCCAGCCTGTGGAGAAAGGCGCACGCGTTACGAGAAGAAACATTTCCACCTACTCACCGTGCAAGAGGGAGGCGTGTCAGCAGAAAAAGGAAAGAAAAAAAAAAAAAGGAAAAAAAAAAAAAAAGGGGGGTAAAACGGAAGAAAAAGCAAAAAAAAAGACAACAAAACCCGCTCCCTGCGTTCAGATGTGCGCCTCTTGCTTTTGGGTTCTTCCCACTGTGCACACACTGTACTCTTGAATGGTGCGCCTTTTATAGGAGTGATGCCCCCTATCTATTTCTGGATCACGATCCAACCCTGTTTCTATTTTTAGCACGCGCGTGATGAAAAAAAAAAAAAAAAAGGAAAAAAAAAAAAAGTGAGAGAGAGAGAGAGAGAAAAGGGAAGGGAGAGAGAAGAGAGAGAGAGAAAGAGAGAGGGGAAAAAAAAAAAAAAAAGCTCGCAGAGGTTCCTTGGAGGAATTTCGTGCGTGCAGCCTTTATCCCCCCCTCCCAGCCTCCCTCGCCCTCCCCTTCTTCCCTCGGCCGTCGCGCGCGGTCACTGCGCGTGCACCGAGGCGTCTCCTCCACACAATGCACGCTCCTTTTCTGCAGGTTTTGCGCACGTGCGTCGCCAGGACCCCCCCAATTATAATCGTGATGGGGTATAGGCATTGTTCTGTTTCACCAAATGGCTCAAAAAAAAAAAAAAAAAAAAAAAAAATTACAAGTGACTTCCTTCCTTCCTTCCTTCCTTCCTTCCTTCCTTCTCCAGGGGGCTGCGTCAACGTTGACGTCAGGCGGAGAATCTCCCACTTTGAAGGTGGAACAAGGAGCATCCATGCACGGCGTGCAACATGGCTCCTGTGGAAAAACACCACATTCCCTCTTATAACCCCTGATATTCTGTTATTATTCATATTATTGATATTATTATTATGATTATTTGTCAATGAGCGCCAAGGTCGGCGGTGATGAGGACGCTGCCTATACAGGCTATCTGCAGGTTGGGTTTCCCCCTCCAGCCGACCCACGTATACGTATGAGCTCCAGGTGTGCTGATGCAGAGCCGCACAAGGAGGTGGAGGGCTGCACCCCCCCCCCCCCCCCCCCCCCCCATCGCCCCCCTCTCCGCACAGGGCAGAATGCTGAAACGCGTAGTAACGGAGCGCCGCTTGGCCGACTGATGATGCTATTTTTAACTCCCATCCTCAACATGCCTGCTGCTGCTGCCGCTGCTGCTGCCGCTGCTGCTGCTGCGGCGTTCTCTGCTCAAGGTGGTCTACCACTGTAACGCAGGGGCTGCTGGTGCATAGCGAGCGGTCAACAACACGAGGCGTGCACGTACGTTATCGCACAAAATAAACGACACTGAGAGGGGGCGCTAGCCGGGGGTCGATCGGGGGCGGAAATTTTTTTAGGGGATCCTGCCGTTACGTTGTTGGCGGTGATGGAGCAGGAAGGGGCTAGGAATATGCTTGTGGTAAAATTTCATACGAAGGATTCCGGTCGTTCCTTACTTGACATTTAAAAATACGTTTTCAAACGCAAAAATGCTCGATGCCGCGATTAACAAACTCAACTGGTTCTTGAACAGGGTTCGTAAATACAAAAACCCAAAGCCAGTGAAGTTGGCACGTTGTGTAAATGGTAAATGAAAACAGAATAAAATGATTTGCAAATCCTTTTCAACTTATATTCAATTGAATAGACTGCAAAGACAAGATATTTAATGTCCGAACTTTTTTGGCAAATAATCATTAACTTAGAATTTAATGGCAGCAACACATTGCAAAAAAGTTGGCACGGTGGCATGTTCACCACTGTGTTACATGGCCTTTCCTTTTAACAACACTCAGTAAACGTTTGGGAACTGAGGAGACCAATTTTTGAAGTTTTTCAGGTGGAATTCTTTCCCATTCTTGCTTGATGTACAGCTTAAGTTGTTCAACAGTCCGGGGGTCTCCGTTGTGGTATTTTAGGCTTCATAATGCGCCACACATTTTCAAGGTCTGGACTACAGCCAGGCCACACCCACACTCTTTTACTATGGCATTGTATTGCTGAAA